>NW_007732117.1:130576-131169 GCF_000696425.1 Galeopterus variegatus
GGGTGGGTGTGTCCCCAGGTGGTCCTGATGGGCAGTCCCAGGGGAGAACCAGAGCCCAGCCCATCCTCAAGGCACCGACAACAGCCACAGAACAGACAGACTAATAGCGGAAATAACAGCTCTGGATGCCTGAAATCATTTGCTTGACCTAGTTTTATTTCTTTCAAGTCCAGGAGCAGCTGGATCCAGACTATTAAGCCAGCGAGCACAGCCTAATTGAAAACCACAAGGGGCCCCCTTTCCCAGCGAGATGGAGTGGCTCTCGCCTGCCTTCCAATTGCCCGTGTCTTAGAAGTGATGCTCCCCAGGTTGTAAAAACAGGCTGGGCCCTTCAGAAAGTAAGGGCTCAGTTTTATTCCTTCTGCACCCCACAGGGAAACCTTCTTTCCCACAAGCCTCTACAAGCCAAGTGGAGAAATTCATCGTGTGCCCATCATGATCTAGTTTTTTTAGAGTAAATCAGAGGCAGTGAGACGTCTAATATACATGCAGAATTGTGGTGGGAGGAATTCTTTTTTTTTTTTTTTTCTTTTTTTGGCTTTTTCCGTGTCCGGCAACGGATCGCAACCCTCAGTGTTGCCCCCGCACCGGAC
>NW_007732117.1:131691-134111 GCF_000696425.1 Galeopterus variegatus
GTCTGTATGTGGGATCCGAACCCTCGGGCGGGAGCGCCACCGCGCTTCCCAAGCGGCGCACTATCCAGTGCGCCACCGGGCCGGCCCATGGGCGGAATTCTAACAGTACCAAGATCCCCCCTCCTCCTGTGACCATACCCTTTATAATCCCCTTCCCTAGATGGCAGGCAGAGCCTAAGAATGTGATTGGACATCACGCCCATGATTAGGTTCCTTTGACTTTGAATTAATCAGAAGCAAGATTATCCTGGCGGGCCTGACCTAATCAGACTGAGCACTTCCTGGAATGAGAAATTAGAACTGTGAGGGGCGTGTGGAGAAGGCCACACGGCAGGGACCTGAGAGTGGCCTCTAGAAGCTGAGCGTGGTCGTTGGCTGACAGCCAGCAGGACAGCAGGGGCCTCGATCCTACTAAACTCTGACAACAACATGAAGGAGATCAGAAGTCAGTCTTTCCCCTCTGAAACCTCTGTGAGGACTGTTGACTGACACCTGGATTCCAGCCTGGGGAGCCTGGGTCCCAGACTCTGAATCTGTGAAGTGATAAATTTGTGAAGGTTTTTTTTTCCTTTTGGTTTTGGTTAGTCTTCGTATTGTGGTAAAATAGACATAATATAGAATATACCATTTTCAACATTTTCAGTATATAGTTTAGTAGCATTAAGTACATTCATGATGCTGGGTAACCATCATTACTGTTTCCAGAGATTTCTCAACATTCCAAAGTGAAACTCTGTATTAGTCTGTTTCTGTTACTTATAACAAAATACATGGACTGGGTACTTATACAGAAAATGAAATTTATTGCTTACAGTTTCAGATTCTGGGAAGTCCAAAGTCCAGGGAACACATCTGATGAGGGCTCTGTCCTGGTGGTGGCAACAGTGACCCAGGGACCTCACATGGCAGAAAATGGTGGAGCAGAGAGAGACTAGCTTCTCTTGTGCTCTGCTTTTAAAGCCCTCAGAACCACACCCATGACCACCATTATTAATCCATTCACTATGGCATGGTCCTGCAATCTAGTCACCTCTTTGAGACTTCACCTTTCGGTTACTGTAATACGATTTCCCACCCTCGGCAGTTACAGTGGCGATTATGTTCTGGGAGAGACATTCAACGCAAGGCAAACTCAATGCTTATTAAACAATGAACTGCCCGTTTCTCTCTTCCCCAGTCCTGGTCACCTCTATTCTACTTTCTGAGTCTGTGAATTTGCATACTCTCTAGGTGTCTCATATAAGTGGAATCATGCAATCTTTGTTTCTTGGGTGTGGCTTATTTCACTTAGCGTAATATCCTCAAGGTTCATTCACGTTGTAGCACGCGTCCGAATTTTCTTCCTTGTATGGCTGAATAGTATTCTGTTGCATGGCTATACTCATTCCACATTTTGTTTATCTACTCATCCATTGGGTTGTTTCCACTTCTTGACTATTGTGAATAATGCTGCTGTTAATATTGGTGTACAAGAACCCGTTCAAACCCCCAAGAGGCTAGTTTTTTGTAATTTGTATTGCAGCAACACAAATCTCATACAGAAGGGAAACCAGGATCGAAAAGGAAATCTTTATTTTCTATGTCATCTTGATAGGTCACAGTTAACATGGTAAATGCATCTATATACATTTGTCCTACTTTATCTTCAAATAGCCAAAGGTGAGGAAGATTGAGCTGCGATGTCCAATGTCCAGTTGTGACATACGCTAGATTTTACAATGTAGTTCTTATACAATGGCTCCTCTGCACCCCAACTCCCCTTTCCCCATTCTTCAGACTGTTGTTTCCATAACCTAGTGTCTCATGCTGGGGACAGCCTGACTCAGCATCTTCCCTCCATCCTCAAAGCCTGAGTGGGCTCCAGTTTTCACTAGGACCTGCGGCAAAAGAAGGGGTGGGTCCTATGTTCCCCTGGGTGGAGTGTGGGAGGCCTGTGGGGGTGACTGGCTAGCAACTCCCCCTCTTTGGGTGGAGTATTCTGAACAGAAACATTGTCATAAAAGTGCTGTCCCTTTATTTTGCAGAACAATTGTGATTACACATTTTTGAAAATAATTCTTTTCAACCACTTGGAAACAGCCAAGGGATAAACATAGAATGCATTTAAAAATCAAATGGAGTGCATTCTCCTAGAAAATATTTCTACATGCATGATGGTGGCTCTCACAGTGGGCGACATTTTTAGAATAAATTTTGAGAGTATCCATGCATTTTAACTAGACTAACTTTCTATGGAATTTATACCCATGAGAATGAAGACATTTTTAGTGCGACAGTTTTGTTTATGGAATTGCTGCCCAGCCCAAAATTAGGCCACAGAGGGAGGGTGTGATGGTTAATTTTGTATTAGAGAAAGTCTCTTCAAGCTCTGTTGAGTTGGAGTAGATTATAAACTATTGGGTATCCACCCTGGCCAAGTG
>NW_007732117.1:134372-135968 GCF_000696425.1 Galeopterus variegatus
CTTCAAGCTCTGTTGAGTTGGAGTAGATTATAAACTATTGGGTATCCACCCTGGCCAAGTGATGGGAATACACAGGTAAACAGGGCTGGTGAATAGGGAGAAAGCCCAAAGTATTTAGGGATCTATTAACAGTTGCTCAGAGGGAAGCGTGAAGGCAGGGCAGGACCAAGGTGAGGTGCAGAGGTGGGCTGGGCCAGGCCGGAGGTGCCATCTACATCATGCTACGTGGCATGGACACACTAGGTCTATCACGAAAGGTGGGGAGGAATTAGGTTCAATGAACTGAGCCTGTTTCTGAGCTCAGTTCTCAGAGCCTTGAATATACTCCTGTCCGTAAAAGGCCTGAACTATAAAACACTGATCAATTTGGCAAGCTGGAAAAAAGAAGCTATTTGCTGCACCTACTATCAATACAGTCTCTATGAAACAAACTTTTACAGTAAGAAAAATACAACAGAATTTTTAAAAATTGGGTGACATACACAAAAAGTTCATACTTCCAAAAGTTCATGGAAAAACAGAATTAAAAGATAATATGAATCTTTCCATGAACTTTTTGGAGTTTCCTCATGCGTGAGCAGGCATTTCAAAGAAGAGGAAATACATGAGGCTAACAAACCATGAGGAGATGATAAACCTCATTAGGAATCAGGGACATGCCAGTCACATGGTAGTATATGTTTGCATGCCCATATTTGACTGGCAAAACTGAGCAGTCCGATAGTACCGAGTGTTTGAAAGAAAGTGGATCAAGAGCATGTTTTACACATTGCTGGTGGGAGTCTCAGTTGGTACAACCAAGTGAACCTTGCAAATTTGCACATCAGCATACCCTACAGCCTGACAATTCCATTCCTAGAACATATCAAAGAGAAACGTTTGCAAGTGCCCATGAGAAGTCATGAACAAGAATCATTGCAGAAGTGCTGTTTCTAATAGCAAAAGACTGAAAACATCCCAAATGCCTATTTAAATTTGAGTCTATGCACATAATAAACTATTTTACAGGATTGAAAAGGAACGAACTACAGCCACATTCAACACATGGATGTGTCATAGTGACTTAGTTTTGCGTAAGAAAGCAAGTGCCAAAAGACTTCCTATAGTATGACATCACTTTTGTATAATTTTAAAAATTGTGATAAGAACACTTAACATGAGCTCTACTCTCTTCACAAATTTTAAAATGTGTAATATAATGTTAACTCGTTCATCCCGCATAACTCAACCTTTACACCCATTGAACAGCAGCTTTCCACTTCTTCCTCTCTCAGCCCGGGGCAACCACCATCGCACTCTCCGCTTCTCTGTGTTTGACTGTGTTAGACACCTCGTATAAATGGAATCGTGGCAGTATCGGTCCTTTTGTGACTAGCAATTTCACTTAGTATAATGTCATCACGTTTCATTTATGTTGTCTCATATGAAGGCATGTCTTTTCTCTCTTTTTTAAGGCAGAATAACATTCTGTTGTGTATCTACAGCACAATTTCTTTATCCATCTGCTGATGGACATCTGGATTGTTTCCACACCTTGGCTACGGTGAATAATGCTGATCATGGGAGTGCAAATATCTCTGAAATCCTGATTTCAAT
>NW_007732117.1:136594-138319 GCF_000696425.1 Galeopterus variegatus
ATGGTTTGCAAGTATTTCCCATGCCATTGTTTGCCATTTTACTCTAATCATTTCCTTGGCTGTACAGAAAGTTTTAAAGTTTAATTTAGTCCCTTTTGTCTACTTTTGCATGTGTTGCCTGTTGCTTTTGGTGTCATATCCAACAAATTTTTGTCTACCAAAATGTATTTTGTTCTGTGCTACTCCTGAATGTAGATATAGAGTCTGGTTGGAGCCATCATGCAGCTGTCAAAAACTTGCTTGAAACTGGTTTGTTATTTGTCTTTCTGGAAACAAGAGAGAGAGCTGCATTCCCAATGGCTTGGATAGTTGAGCCCAGAGTCCATGCTCTGTGTGATTCAATGGGAGAAGTCCCTGCCGACAGGCAAAGAACTTCCTTTCCATACAATGAAACGTCCCCTGGCCTGCTTCCTGCTCTTGGCCACTCACTCTGACCCTCTTTAAGGAGTTTTGAGATGACTGAAGTTTCTTGTTGTGCGAACATTAACCTGCTTGGCATCTGGAGGTCTTTTCCACAGTGATGCTATTAATGGTGTTCATTTTTATTCATGCATTAAACTTGTGTTTTACTCTGACTTATATTCTATATTGAAGTTATTTAATGATCAATTATTAAAGCAACTCGTTCATGCTCAAATATTAGGTCTTTGAACAAACAGTTTTATGTTGCTCAAAAAAAGAACCTAGCAGAAAATACTGTATAATGAACAAAACGAACAGACTCGGGTATTTATTACTGACCTTTGGGCATACTTTGCAAATGGACATTTTAAAATTTAAAGACCCTTTAAAAGATCTAGCTTCTTTCTGCTCTGGCANCAAATGGACATTTTAAAATTTAAAGACCCTTTAAAAGATCTAGCTTCTTTCTGCTCTGGCACACAATGTTGGTGATGACTAGTATATTTCTCAAAAGAGATTCAAAGTGATAAAGAGTAGTGTGGTTTTGCTAAAAGGAGGTACAAGTAGGCTTGTTCTAAGATGAAGTGAATGGTTACTTCATCTGCAACAATCCTTGTTAGTCTAGCATTTGTTCCAGTTATTACTGCTGAATATCTAGCCATCCCAAAACTTAGTGGCTTACAGCAAAAATAATAATTTTAGTATGATTGCTATTTGTATTATTCCCCTTCCTCCTCCTCCTCCTTTAGAGTTTACTGGGATCAGCTGGTTGGGTGGCTCTTGCTTGAGGTCTGTTGCATGACTGCAGTCAGGTGGTGATTGAATCTGATGGGGTCAGGAGTCAGCTCAAAGACGACCTCACTCACATATCTGCTGGTTGACACTGGCTGTTAGCTAGGACCTCAGCTGGGGCTGTCGGCCAGGGACCTTTCACATGGCCTCTGTGTGTGGCCTGGGCTTCCTCACAGCATGGCAGCTGGGTCAGAGCAAGTCCTGAGATACAGGAAATAGAAAATCCTCTTTCTTGAAGCCTCAGCCTGCAAAGTGGCACTTGGGGTCATGCTGTGGCTCCTTGCATGCGTGGGAACACAGAAGGGAAGGAAACAGGTGCACTGCAGGGGAGGAGGCACTTCCACAAGGGCTTGGGAAGGGGATGGCTTCAAAGCTGGCAATAAAGGAAGGACTCGGCTTCTAGTGGTTGAGTGACTTGAAAGTCTGGCCTGGAGCGTGGGATGGGGGAACACGAGCAATGTAGCAAATGGCTCCAGCTTGATACCTGCATAGAGCTTAGGGCTTCATTCACTCACTCACTCACTTGTTCAC
>NW_007732118.1:0-13257 GCF_000696425.1 Galeopterus variegatus
ACAGACAAATAGAACAATCAAACAGAATAGAGAGCTCAGAAACAAACCCACGCATTTACAGCCAACTGATTTTGACAAAGGTGCCAAGAACATACAGTAGAAAAAGGACAGCTTCTTTGATAAATCGCGCTCGGATTGTCAGGGGTGAGAGGTTCTCTTTAGAGTAGGGTGTTCAGGGAGGGACTCATCAATAAGATGAAATTGGAGCATAGACCTGAGGAATGTGAGGGGTGAGCCACACGAATATCTGGAAAGTGAATATTCCAGACAGAAGGAACAGCCAGGCAATGCCCTAAGATGAGAATACACCTGCCAACTTCAGTGAACCACAGGAGATCAGTGTGTCCACAGCAGGGAGAGAGTGGGAGAGTAATAGCAGATGAAGCCTGAGATATAAAGGGGTGGTGGGGAGGCAGGGCAAGGTCGCAGAGAGCCTACAGGCATTTGTGATTACTTTGGCTTTTATTCTGAGGCGGGAAGCACTGGATGGTTTTGAGCAGAGATATGAGAAGATCTGACCTGCATTTTAAAAGGGTTACTCTGGCTTCTGTGTTGAACGTAGATTGTTGAGCACAAGGTTAGAAGCAGAGAGATTATTGTAGTAATCGATGTGAAAAATGATGGGAGTGAGGAACAGAAGGCAGTGGTGGAGGTGGTGAGAAGAGGTGATCAGATTTGCAGATATATTTGGAAAGTAAATCCTGAAAAAGTCCCTGTCTTAAAGCTGTATCTCAAAGATCGGTAGGTATTAGCCAGGATTGAGGATAACCTTTGCCTATGCCCCTGAAGAGCAGAATAACTTGGCTATTCAAGGAACTAAAGGCCAAGGCAGCTGGACCTTAGTGAGAATGGGGCAGATGTGGTAAGAAGAAGCTGGCCAGGTGGGCAGGGGCCAGATGGGGCTGGGCCTGGTAGGCCACTGGGAGGAATTTGGACAATGGGAAGTCTCTGATGGGTTTCAAACAGGGGCATGTCTTAATGTAATTTATGGCTTAAAAGATCACTCTGCTAGGTGGAGACTAAAAAAATAAACTGGAGAGTGTGCCATTGAAAAAGTCAAATTTGCTTTTGTTTGTTTTTTACTGTACCTTTTTTTCTTTTTTATTGAAACATAATTGATGGCACATATCTATGGGCTACAGAGTTGAATATCAATACCTGTGTGCAATATGTGATGCTCAAATCAGGATAGTTAGTATACTCAACATTGCACAATGTAATCACTTTCTGTGGTCCTTTACCAATTTCTCATTAACTCCCCCTTCCCCCTTTCTCTTTCCCACCTCTAGTGGCCTCAATTCTGTTCTCTCAAAAAAGTCATATTTGACATGAAGGCAGAGATTGGGGTAATGGGTCTACAAGCTAAGGAACATCAAAGATTGACAGTAACCCACCAGAAGCTAGGGATGGTGCATAGAACAGATTCTTCATCACAGTTCTCAGAAGGAACCAACTTACCAGCATCTTGATCTGGGACTTGTAGTCTCCTGAACTGGGAGATGATAGACTTCTGCTTAAGCCATCCAATCTGTGGTACTTGGTTACAGCAGCCCTAGGAAACTAATACAGAGGAGGATAAATACCCTGTGTCCCTCTTTCATGTCCTCAACAGGTAGGAATGGAACAGAAAATGGCAAGGAAATTTTCTTGCAGTCTCTCCAAATTCAACCTCCTATATCAGCTAGAGGTGGGTGATAACTAAAACTAACATAACAGATTTTACTTTTCCTATTTTATTATTATTTTTTAATGTTGGTATCATGAGTGGTTTTATTTTTATTTATTTATTTATTTTAAATTTATAGACTGAAACATAATTGATTGTACATATCTGTTGGGTACAGCATTGAGAATCCATACCTGTGTACAATATGTCATGCTCAAATCAGGATAATTAGTATATTCAGCATTACACAATTTAATCATTTTTTGTGGTCCTTTATCAATTTCTGTCTAAACTCTCCTCTGCCTCCCCCTTTCCCACCTCTAGTGGCCTCAATTCTGTTCTCTCAAAAAAGTCATATTTGTATTGAGTTAAGTCAATGTTCCTCTAGTTGTCCCAGTTCTACTTGCCTGGGGTCATGTGGAATGAGTGTCTTTTCCTTTCCTGAGACTCCTTGCTGTCCTCAGAACCCTTCCTCTTTGTTTTGATTTATTTTTATTTTTATTTATTTATTTATATATTTTTTGGTGGCTGGCGGGTATGAGGATCCGAACCCTTGACCTTGGTGCTATAACACCACACTCTAACCAACAGATCTCACCAGCCAGCCCTTCATCTCTTTGTTCAGCACCTCTCACAGTTACCCAGAATTGAGTGCATTGTCACAACTGAGGCCCACCCAGAACAAAACCAAGCAGGGTGTTCAGTCTCCATGCTTCCAGCCTGAGATCCATTTCTTATCATTAGCAACAGCCAGGATGAGCCAGGATGAGATCTCTGATGTCTGCATGCTGCTGCTCCAGGGTTGCAGGGTCACAGGGTCTTCCATAATGATTTCTCCTTATCTGATCTGTTTCCCAATGTAAACAACGCAATCATTTTGGCCCTCAAGTATAATGGCTTCCCACTAGTGCTCAACAGCTGGTAATAATACATCGGGATGGGGATGGGAATGTGTGTCTTGTTTTCCTGATAGATAATAAGATGTTAGAGGGAGTGGGAGTGGGTTAACTTCTTTCCCTCAGTAGCTAGCATAATCTTTTGCCTAAAAATTGGTGATTCTCTTTCAGAGTAAATATAAAAAGAAGTACTGAGTATACCATGACCAGTTGATTAAAGAACAGGATTTGCATTAAATGAGTTCTAATTTCAACACAAAATTAACATTACTGTCAAAAGTGTTAAAAAACAAACAAACTAGCTATTGGAGGCTCACCCTTGTTAATAGGAGGTGGGGAACACAGAGCCCAAAGAAAGGGAGTCCTAGTCTGGGTGGGGACACCCAGAGCAGTGGAATTGCACAGACCAGCCTTTTTCCTCTCTGCTGTTTTAAGATATTATTCCTTGATATTCGTAGGCAACAAGGGTACTGTCATCCTGGACGTATTCAAGTGAACGGAAAGTGAAATTAACATTTGTTGAGCACCTACTATAGGCATTTCTTCTATAACGGAAAGTTTTCGTGATAAAATTTGGAATTAACCAAGCAATCAATTGGAAAATAGGATTTGCCCACTATTGTTTTTAGTGTATCTCCATCTGGAACTTGTAGAAATAGAAGCATTTTGAGCCAACATGGCAGCTTTATTTGAATGGCTTTGGAGCTTTATTTATCACAACAATGGATGATGAATAAATAATGGGAATTAAAGTAATACGAATGAGTAAGAATTACTGAAGATAGTACCTATAGTACTATGAAAACAAAGGTCCTTATTCTTGAGCAAAGGCTGGAAGTAATCAAAGGTGGATTCTCTGAGTAATATTTATAGCTATATTTATATTTAAATTTTCTTTTGTATTATTGAAGTTTTTGCAGGAAAAAAAAACTTTGGTATCAAAAAATCTGAGACACATGAAAACTTAGCCCTCTTTTGTCCATCCAAGTTTTATTAAATATGTTTTTTTTTTTTTTTGTCTTTTGTCTTTTTCCGTGTCCGGCAACGGATCGCAACCNTCCTTATCTGATCTGTTTCCCAATGTAAACAACGCAATCATTTTGGCCCTCAAGTATAATGACTTCCCACTAGTGCTCAACAGCTGGTAATACATCGGGATGGGGATGGGAATGTGTGTCTTGTTTTCCTGATAGATAATAAGATGTTAGAGGGAATGGGAATGGGTTAACTTCTTTCCCTCAGTAGCTAGCATAATCTTTTGCATAAAAATTGGTGATTCTCTTTCAGAGTAAATATAAAAAGAAGTACTGAGTATACCATGATCAGTTGATTAAAGAACAGGATTTGCATTAAACGAGTTCTAATTTCAACACAAAATTAACATTACTGTCAAAAGTGTTAAAAAACAAACAAACTAGCTATTGGAGGCTCACCCTTGTTAATAGGAGGTGGGGAAGACAGAGCCCAAAGAAAGGGAGTCCTAGTCTGGGTGGGGACACCCAGAGCAGTGGAATTGCACAGACCAGCCTTTTTCCTCTCTGCTGTATTAAGATATTATTCCTTGATATTCGTAGGCAACAAGGGTACTGTCATCCTGGACGTATTCAAGTGAACGGAAAGTGAAATTAACATTTGTTGAGCACCTACTATAGGCATTTCTTCTATAACGGAAAGTTTTCGTGATAAAATTTGGAATTAACCAAGCAATCAATTAGAAAATAGGATTTGCCGGGCTGGCCCGGTGGCGCACTGGATAGTGCACCGCTTGGGAAGCGCGGCGGCGCTCCCGCCCAAGGGTTCGGATCCCACATACAGACCGGTTCCCGCTCACTGGCTGAGCGAGGCGCGGGAGCAACGCCGAGGGTTGCGATCCCGGTGCCGGTCCCCGGTCCGGTGCGGGGGCAACACTGAGGGTTGTGATCCGTTGCCGGACACGGAAAAAGACAAAAAAGACAAAAAAAAAAAAAAATAGGATTTGCCGGGCTGGCCCGGTGGCGCACTGGATAGTGCACCGCTTGGGAAGCGCGGCGGCGCGCCCGCCCAAGGGTTCGGATCCCACATACAGACCGGTTCCCGCTCACTGGCTGAGCGAGGCGCGGGAGCAACGCCGAGGGTTGCGATCCCGGTGCCGGTCCCCGGTCCGGTGCGGGGGCAACACTGAGGGTTGTGATCCGTTGCCGGACACGGAAAAAGACAAAAAAGACAAAAAAAAAAAAAAATAGGATTTGCCGGGCTGGCCCGGTGGCGCACTGGATAGTGCACCGCTTGGGAAGCGCGGCGGCGCGCCCGCCCAAGGGTTCGGATCCCACATACAGACCGGTTCCCGCTCACTGGCTGAGCGAGGCGCGGGAGCAACGCCGAGGGTTGCGATCCCGGTGCCGGTCCCCGGTCCGGTGCGGGGGCAACACTGAGGGTTGTGATCCGTTGCCGGACACGGAAAAAGACAAAAAAGACAAAAAAAAAAAAAAAAAAATAGGATTTGCCCACTATTGTTTTTAGTGTATCTCCATCTAGAACTTGTAGAAATA
The DNA here is from genome assembly GCF_000696425.1 of Galeopterus variegatus. NCBI lineage: Eukaryota > Metazoa > Chordata > Mammalia > Dermoptera > Cynocephalidae > Galeopterus > Galeopterus variegatus. Next base: position 5,091 of record NW_007732118.1, read on the forward strand.
GAAGCATTTTGAGCCAACATGGCAGCTTTATTTGAATGGCTTTGGAGCTTTATTTATCACAACAATGGATTATGAATAAATAATGGCAATAAAAGTAATACGCATGAGTAAGAATTACTGAAGATAGTACCTATAGTACTATGAAAACAAAGGTCTTTATTCTTGAGCAAAGGCTGGAAGTAATCAAAGGTGGATTCTCTGAGTAATATTTATAGCTATATTTATATTTAAATTTTCTTTTGTATTATTGAAGTTTTTGCAGGAAAAAAAACACTTTGGTATCAAAAAACCTGAGACACATGAAAACTTAGCCCTCTTTTGTCCATCCAAGTTTTATTAAATATGGTTTCTTAAGATAATAAGACTCAGATTGCATTGGCGTACCCACCACCACAAACTAGCAGAACCGGGCTGTGCTCAGCAGGTACTTTTTGAATATGTGCACTGAGTCAAAATAGGTCATGAATGGCATGAGTTTTATAAACCCAATTACTTTGTCTGTGAAATAGCAAATAGACCTGAAATTCTTTTCAAAAACACCCAGTGAACCTGAGTAAATCAGAATCAAACCCACATATTTCTGAAACTATGATGTCCTGTGACCGGAACCTGAACCAAGGGGACTATGAACCAAGGAGAAGATGTCCTCCTCCTCCTTTCCCCTCTGCACCAGGTACTATCATCCTAGCCAAGAGCTCAGACCCCTAGAGCCTATGAACGTGATTTTTCCCAGGAAGAGTTAAACTTCTCAGATGAACAGGACTTCCCTTAACTCTAGTCTTTCTCGGTCCAGAAAACAGCTCTGGGAGATCCAGAGGGGCTTTTGCTTCTCTGACTTCTCACACACTCTTCTTTCAAATGAATTTAAACCTTTTCTTGTCCAAATCCCTGCAGAAGGAAAAAAAAAAAAGTAACCACTTTGCAGTTTTTCTACTATTATGCAAATAGTTTAATCAGGCAATGCTCCTGTGAGAATTAATTTATATTTGAATCCAATGAGGCCTGGAAGCTTGCTAACTGAACCCCCAGGCCAAAGCCTCAGCAAGGTAGCACCTCATATTATTCCTTTGACGAAATGTGAGCTGACATAAATACTATGCTCCTTTTCAATCCGATTACCCCGTTCCCTCACATCAATGCTACCCCAGCCATCAGATTCTGGCGTCTTTCCTTTCACTAGCTCCAGGAACAACGGACAACTCCTCCTTGATAAACAAGCACCCACGCTGCCACCTCGTACCCCCACTCTTAACCCATCAGCCTCACTCAATGGACTCTATTCGACAAGGTATTTTATTTTGTGTGTAAGCATCAAGGACTAAAAAACAGTTCAAAATCAAGCCTGGCTGGGGCTGTTTCATTCAAAGCTGTCCTTTCACACAATCAGTTATTAAGAGCCTCTGGAAATAACACCCCTGAAGTAGCCACCCTTTAACGGACGTCATCCCTTGGGACGCCCCAGGCTCCATCTCCCTCCCTAATGTCTTATGAACTCTTTTTAAAACACACAAAAAACAAATAGCAGCACAGGTTTCCCTGGGCTTGCATGACCCGAAGCCCAGTCAAAATGAACCTACGTTTTAAACCACACCTTTGTACTAAACTCATCTTGACAACCACTAAATTCTTTCCACCGCTCTTCATAGAAACTTAAAAAAGAAAAAAAAAAAAAAAGATTTTTTTTTCCCCTTCACTCCACCCCCTTTAAAACTCTATGCATTAAAAAAGCTTGGCTAAGCAATCCACCAGGTGGGGGGAAAGCTTTTCTATGGAGGCAGCTCAGTTTCTGGAGCCCCAACCTCAGTAATTAGATTAACAGGCAAAATGCAAATAGCAGCAAGCACAACAGCCCCAGCCCGTCATGCTTTATGCCATTTATTGCACAAAACCAATAGCAAAATACTTTTTAAAAATTGAAACATAGTTGATTGTTCATATCTCTGGGGAAAGCGTTGGATATCAATACCTGTGTGCAATATGTGATGATCAAACCGGGATAATTAGTATATCCAACATGATGCAATGTAATCACTCTCTGTGGCCCTTTATCATTTTCTCGCTAACCCTCCTCCCCCTCCCCCCTTCCCACCTCTAGTGGCCTCAGCTCTGTTCTCTCCTTTTGAAAGTTCAACAAATTATTGATTGTTGTACCTCTTTCTTTTCATATTTATTTGCTTATTTGCTTAGCTCCCACTTATGAGGGAGGACATGGATAGCAAAATATCTTGAGTGGTGGCAGAAAAAGATACAAATTGGTGAACTGCTCTATGATGAAAATGGAAATGAGAGAAGGTCAGAAGCCACATATTAGCATAAACTGGGACTGCGGGTATGTTTGTTAGCTTTGAAGTAAGTTAGTTTCAATATTTCTGTGCCCCTTTTTACCACTATCTGAAACAGAGGGGATTGACTTTGCAGGCACAGCTCATCTATCTGAATCAGTGGAGGCAGGAATACCTTCTCTAAGTTCAGTCACTCTAGAAGCTCTAAACCTGAGACACCCTTTGAAATGTATTTTAACTAAAAATGTGTATTAGGAAACTATTCACTTTTTAGAAATAAGAGAAAGCAAAATAAGTACTGAGATTGAAACATATGAGCATTCACTCAACTATCTACAAGGAAAAGTACGGGTTTTGCCAAATACCATCCATTTTTTCAAAGTAGTTTGCTTTCTGTGAGCCCAGAAGCTCTGTTTTCATATAAAGTAGACTTCCATTTAAAAATAGAAGAGGCATTGACCAAACACGTTAAATTACGGTAATTAATTTTTATTAAACTGGACACTCCCTCTTTCTCTCACCCTAACACCCTGGTGCCTTTGAACAAATGTCTAAAATTTGCTGCTTAGTGTCTGCCAAGCGCAGGTTTAGTGGCTATTCAGGAATGTTGTCTTATCCCATGGTTTTACTCAAAAATAAGTGCAACCCCTTTTTCTCTTCCTTTGCTCTGGTTGTTCACCATTCATTCAACAAGCACCCATTGTGTATCTACTGATTACCAGATGTGTCCGCAGTGGCAGGCTCTCAGTAGCATTCAGGATGGCCAGTGTGGTCAAAATCCCGCTCACTTCATATCCTTCCTTTACCTACAATTTGTGGTCACAGGAATCTTCCCCTGCAATCTCAGCCCTACTCAATCCTTCCCATCAACAGGAAACATCTCGGAGACTTATCCAGGAGTTCATCAGCCTGCAGGACTCAGCTCCAGTCCCCCTCACTGTTGTTGCAATCCAGGCTGCCCCAACTGACCCTCACTCTCTAGGTTTCTATTACTAACCCCTTGTCTTTGCCTTCTTGCCCTTCAGTTTCTTCCCAGGTCACCTGCCTGCCCAGAACCAGAATTGCTCTAAACGTGGAGCCTACTATCCTTTAACCCAGTGGTTCTCAGCTAGGGGCAATTAGGGCTGCCACAGGAACATCTGACAGTTCCTGGAGACATTTTTGACTGTCACAATGTGTTGCTGGGGAATGTGATACTGGTATCTAGTGGGAGTGGGTAGAAGCTAGTGATGCTGCTACAGACATTATACAATGTACCACACAGCCTCCCACAACAAACATTGAAGTTAAAAAAATGTTGCTATAACCAGTCTTTTCCCCAGTCTCACAGGCAGTGTAGAATGCTGAGTAGGAACATGGCCTTTGAGTCAGATCAGCCTGGTCCAACTGTGCCTCTGCCACTAAATTAGCTGTATGATCCTCTGCAAACTACTTCATACTTCTCAAGCCTAAGTTTCTTTGTCTATAAAATAGACTTGTTCTGAGGAGACAAGAAAATAAAATATATAAAGCACTAGCACAGTACTCACTAAATGGAAGCCACCATTATTGTTGCAACTGTTGTCATTATAATCCCAAGATCCAATCCCCTGAGTCCTGTTACTTAATGGCCAACTTCCTTTCTATGGGCTTTCTCCCCATTACCACTCCTGCTTCCAGAGCCTTGGAAGGCATTATTAATTAATAACAGAACTCTTTCCTGTACCACCCAGAGTTGGCCTCAGAATCCTTCTCTACATGTTTTAGACAACAACTACTGGTCAGTGAGATTCGGCACAAGAGCTGAAATCTATTTGCCATCCTTAGTCTTTATATTCTCTTATCAGAGGTTATCTCTGGCTGGAAATAGTGAGTTCCCTGCCACTGGAAGTGCTTAAGTAAGGCTGACATAAAAAGGATTTCATGGATAAGGCTAAAAACTCAGATGCATGTTTGCATAACCATGTTGGCAGCATGAGACCTGTACACCTGATCAGCAGCCATATGGTCAAAACACAAGGCATGGGAAGATGCTTTGGGTGGGTTCACTAGTCAAGGTATGATGAATTCTCTGATAACTCCAAAATGTTATAATCAAAGCTTATTTCTTGCCCATGCCACAGTCTGATGCAAGGTAGGTGGCTCTCTCAGTGACTCCCCCTTGTGCATTGCCACCCCAGCATGTGGCCTCCATGTCCCTATGGAAAGAGAAGAGAGAAAGAATTGTGCATAGAAAATGTTACATGCCAGGCCTGGAAGTGGTGTACATCACTTCTGCACACATTCTGTTAGCCAGAACAGAGTCACGTGGTTCCACCTAACTGTAAGAGAAGCTAGGAAATGTTGTCTGTGTGTTCATAAAGAGGAGAGGAATGATATTAGTGAGCATAAGCATTACCTGTGATAGAGTCCTTAAATAAAACAAAAAAGGGGGTTGGCGAGACACAGTAGTAAAGGGCAGCAACTAAGGCTCATCCATGGGTCTAGCTTTGGGTTAGGCACATTTCACATATTATTCTTTTTTTGTTTTTTTCCTTTTTGTCTTTTTTCGTGTCCGGCAACAGATCGCAACCCCCAGTGTCGCGCCCGTACCGGACCGGGACCAGCAACGGGATCACAAACCTCGGTGCTGTGCCCGCACCTCGCTCAGCCAGTGAGTGGGAACCGGTCTGTATGTGGGATCCGAACCCTCGGCGGGAGTGCCACCATGCTCCCAAGCGGTGCACTGTAGCAGTGCGCCACCGGGCCGGCCCCTCACATATTATTCTTTAACATGTAGTAACACACTGTTGCCTACCCAAAGCCACACCCTCTTCTTCCTTGATATCAGGAATCGAAAGCCCATGTGTTTCCAGGCACTTGAGCCCTTCACTAGCCCCAGGGGGGTGAACTTAATCTGTGTAATCAAATAATGGTGATTCCATTTTCCTTGCCAGTGACTGGTCAACTGGCACTATCTGGCCAATAAGCCAAGAGTGGTGATCCATAGGTTGGGTTTTCCTGATGACAAAACAAGAGAATAAACTGACTCTTCTTCTGGACGTTGTCACCTGCATGTGATATGGGAGCTGGGGCAGCCATCAGGGACCATTCGGGAGCCAGCTAAAGATTCGAGTCAAACACTAAGGATGGTCAAGCAGAAAGATAGAAAGAACTTGAGTCTTTGATGCTATCAAAGAGCCAATGAATTAATGAACTCTGGACCTGTCCTCTTTATGGAATTCTTGTTTTGTGAAATAATAACTTTTCTTTAAGTTATTCTATTTTTGGATGGATCTTTTGCAGCCAAAAGTATCCTAACTGAAAATACCTTATATATACTAGACACTTGAGGTACATGTTCTTCAAACTGGAGCCACTGTAGAACTAGGATTCATATTTATCTCCCTTTGTCAGAGCAGAAAGCCAGGATATCCCCAAAGTCTTGACTTCTTGCTCTCACAAAGTTTACTTTTTAAAAATCTAATACCCACTTCTGTGAATGAAGTAGGTGCTGGAAATGCTGCATATACTTCTTGGGATTGTTGTGAAGAATAAATGGATTGATACCCAAGCTTTTAGAATGGTACCTGGCATTCTGTAAGCACTAAATATGTGGTCATATCATTAGAAGTAGTAGCAGTAGAAGGAGAATGCTTGATTTTTATAAGATAACTAAACTTAATGCAACTCTGGGTGTCAGTTTGACTTTTGAGTATAATGATCTCGTAATCCCTGTTGTACTTCAAGGCAGATAAAGAGGGCTCCAGACTTAGAACTGAAATCACAGACCAGTCTTACCAACCTCCAGAATCCTACGATGTTCTTCAGAGGGTGGTTCTGAGTTGGTATAAGATAATGGTTATGAGCATAGGTTCTGGAGTCAAACTGAGTTCAACCCTCACCTCTAACATTTATTAGCTGCCTGTCCTTAGGCATTGTATCAGAGAATCAGAACTAATAAGAGATATGCCACATATGTGTATGTATGAAGGGTCTTCAAAAAGTTCTTTTTTGTTTTAATTCAATTTTTCCATGAACTTTTTGAAGTACCCTTCTCTGTGTGTGTGTGTGTGTGTGTGTGTGTGTGTGTGTGTGTGTGTGTGTGTGTGTGTGTGTGTGTGTGTGTGTGTGTGTGTGTGTGTGTGTGTGTGTGTGTGTGTGTGTGTGTGTGTGTGTGTGTGTGTGTGTATCTTATATAAACAGCATATAAATACATATATGTGGATTTGTTACAGAGATTCAACCTGATATAATATGGGAGCTGGCTAGGCAGTCTCTGTAAGGCTGTCATCTTCACTTCTGATGCTGGAGCTTGAGGTCACAGGGCAGGCAGTCAGGAAGGGATGGCAGACGTAAAGTGGAAGGAGACCAAGAGCAAGTTGAAACTCACAAGCATGAACTGAAACCCCATAAGAACAGGCTGAAATCTGTGTCAGTCCCTGTTGCCTCTTACCCTGTTGGTGTGGATGCCCTGCAAAAGCCAAAGCCCTTCTTCTTGGAGCTAAACACACACACCTAGCCCGGGAGTCAGAGAAGCTGGGGAAGACGGTGCACTGGCAGACGCAGCTATTGCCCCAAACCGATGAAGGCAGTCAGCCGACCGGCTACAAACGGCCACTGCTTTTCTTTCACCCTCCACATTTCTCAGACTCTTTTATGGCCCATCCTAACCAGAATCATGTAGGGAGGGAATTCTTAGAAATCTAGTTCAGCCTAGCCAAGTTGCCACAATATAAAGCCACCACAATTATTGAATTTCTGTAAATTTTCACATCCTCTCCTTTAGATAAGTAGGGATAATAATAGTATTGACCTCATAAAGCTGTTTTGAGGATTATTTTAAATAATGCATGGAAAATACTTAACACAGTGCCAGGCAACAAATAAATATAAAAAATGTTCAACATCTCTAATAATCGGGGAAATGCAAATTAAAGTCACAACAAGATATCACCTCGTTCTTGTTAGAATGGCTATTATCAAAAAGTCAAAGGATAACGAATGTTAGTGAGGATGTGGAGAAAAGGGAACCCTGGAACACTGCTGGTGGGAATGTAAATTAATACAGCCATTATGGAAAATAGTATGGAAGTTCCTCAAAGCATTAAAAATAGAACTACCATATGATCCAACAATCCCACTTCTGGTAGGATGTACATTGAATGGCCCCCCAAACTCACTGAAGCTTAATCCCTGCTGTAACTGCTGAAGGTGGGAAATCCTATTATGATAACTGAAAGGTGGGGCCTTGAAGAGGTGATTAGATTGTAAGGACCATGCCCTAGTTCATGGGCATGGTTCTGAGGGCATTAAAAGGAGAACATGGGAGAGTCTCTCTCTCTATCCCTCTCTCCCTCCCCCCCCATTCTGTTCTGTCATTCTGCCATGTGAGACCCCTGCATTAATGTCACCACCAAGGTCTTTACCAGATATATTCCCTGGACTTCAGACTTCCCAGCCTCTAAAACTGTAAGCAATAAATTTCATTTTCTTACAAAGTACCAGTTCCAAGTATTTTGTTATGAGCAGCAAAAGCAGACCAACACAGGATATATATCCAAAGGAAAGGAAATCAGTATGTTGAAGAGATATCTGCACAGCCGTGTTTATTACAGCACTATTCACAATAGCCAAGACAAGTAATCAACTTGTGTCCATCAATGAATAAATGGATTTTTTAAATGGGGTATATATACACAATGGAATACTATTTAGCCATGAAAAGGAAGAAAATCTTGTCATTTGTGACAACAAGGATGAACCTAGAGGACATTATGTTAAGTGAAATAAGCCAGGCACAGAAAAACATATACTGCGTGATCTCATTCATATGTGAAATCTAAAAGTGTTGCACTCTACTTTTAAAAAGTAGAGAGTAGGGGGCCAGCCCGGTGGCGCACTGCTATAGTGCGCCGCTTGGGAAG
>NW_007732118.1:13995-15304 GCF_000696425.1 Galeopterus variegatus
CTGAGGGTTGCGATCCGTTGCCAGTCACGAAAAAAGACAAAAAGGAAAAAAAAAAAAGTAGAGAGTAGAATGGTGGTTACCAGGGTTTGGGGTGGTTGTAAGGGAGAGCTAGGGAGATGTTGGTTAAAGGATACAAAATTTCAGTTAGATAGAAGGAATAAGTTCAAGAGATCTATTGTACCACATGGTGACTATAATTAATAATATATTGTATTCTTGAAAAATGCTAAGAGTAACATAAAGTGTTCTCAGCACAAAAATAACTATGTATACTTCTAAACAACTTGTACACAGTAAATTATACAACTGTGTCAATTAAAACAAAGAACTTCTGCAATAATGAAAATGTTTTACGTCTGTGCCATCCAATATAGTAGCCCACTAGTTGCGTGTTGCTTTTGAGCACTTGAATTATGGCTAATGTGAATGAGGAATGGAATTTTAAAAAAATTTTTATTTAATTTTAACTAAATTGAATTTGGATAGTGGCTGGTAGCTACTGAATTGGACAGTGCAGCTCTAGTTTTGCACTTTGACTTTTTTTCTGATTAATAAGGTGGACATCTCTGTATTTTCTCTGAGCCTCCCACTCTCCTTAACTTCCTTCCTTCCAGAAGTAATCCATTCTGATACCCCATACCCTGTGTTGGTCTTTTGTCTCATGTTAGTTGATTTAATACCAAAAACCTAAAGATTAGCTGGAGAGCCCTTTCTTTGACAAGCACCAGTTTTCAGAGCAGCAACTTTTTGACTTCGGGATCACATAATTTGTCTTAGTGACGAGCTATGTGTATTTATACACATAGTTTCTGTCTAAGAACCTAAGTGAGAGCTGGGTGGAGATCTGTCAGTGCACTCATTAATTACACTATAAAACTTAAATACTTCATTTAATGTGAGACCAGACATTAGTACATAGGTATTAACCTATGCTTGGTTCTCATGCTATAGAATTTGACTTTCTGTTAGACATACTTTGTCAACTAAGCGTATTACTGGTATAGTAATATCTACTAATAGCCAATACCAATGGAGGTCATTGTCTAATCATTCAAATCAGCAAAGAGGACTGGCCTAGGGGATACAAATGAAGAGGATGTATTGGCCTAGGAGATACACAGGAAGATCATGCAGAGTCTTTTGACAAAATCTGGAAGCTTTCCCAACTGGTTACCATCTAGAGAACCAAACAGTATAAAATGAGGAGCTAATAGTAATAAGACTTTATTATTATTATTATTATTTTTTTTTAATTTATTTTTTTTTTGTCTTTTTTCATGTCCGGCAACAGATCGCAACCCTCAGTGTT
>NW_007732118.1:15460-16061 GCF_000696425.1 Galeopterus variegatus
CGCTCCCAAGCGGCGCACTGTAGCAGTGCGCCACCAGGCCGGCCCCAAGACTTTATTATTTTTGTGTGTGATGTATCATGATCATTTGCTTATTTATTTATTATAATAAGTACATTCTAAGATGTTGTGGAAGGGAGGGGCTGGCCCATGGCTGGCTTCATGGCTGGCATGGTTGCAGTCAGTGGTAGGTGGGGCTGAGGCCCACAGTCCCCCACATGAGGACCCCAGGGGCTTCTGGCTCCCACCTGGTTGCAATTGGCAGTGGGCAGGTCCTAGCAATAACAATTTAGAAGAGGTTAGAAGAAGGTCAGTGAACTAAAGACACCGAACTTTAAAGCAGGAAAGGTCTTCGTGGATGAGTTAGGAGAATGGTCCCAAAGAAGCCAAACTTGGAGGGTTCACCACCCTGTACACATCCTCTGTGTGCATACCACATGCCAGTCATAGCGATACAGAGTCAAATGATATGGAGCCTATCCTCAAGGAGTTCATGGTCTACTGAGTGAAACAAACATGTAAATTATTCTAATAGGTAGAGCTGCCAGATATAGCAAATAAAAATACAGAATATCCAGTTAAGTTTGAATTTCAGATAAACAAT
>NW_007732118.1:16439-16877 GCF_000696425.1 Galeopterus variegatus
GTGAATTGAGCCTGTAAGACTGCTGAAGACAGAGGATCAGGGTGCACAAAGAGAGAGAGGGCAGGGTATATTTGGGGAAGTGCAAGTAGCCCAAGAGGGATAGAATATGTAACAGGAAGAATTTCAATAACTATCTGCAAGAAGAGCCAAAGTCAGAACCCTGAATAACATCCCTGTCTAAGGGATAAACAGAAAGGAGAGTTCATGAAGAGAGCAGGAAAGAGCCACCTGAGAAGGAAACAGAAAACCATGCAGCTAAAAAGAAGGAAGTGCAGAGTCACAAATGCTGCAGGCAGGCCAGGTGACATGAGTACATTGACCATCCCAACAGAGATAACATCAGTGACACTGACAAAAGCCATTTTCATCGAATGTGTTGGCAGTGGGTTGAGAAAGGTCATGGAGGTGGTGAGAAGTGGAAAAAGCAAGGGTAGAAAC
>NW_007732118.1:18503-57380 GCF_000696425.1 Galeopterus variegatus
AACATAATTAAAGCCATATATGATAAACCCACTGCCAATATCATCCTGAATGGGGAAAGGCCCTGAACTTTAGAGAGGTCCTTAGCCTGGTTCACTTTCAGGCCCACCCATCTTCCTGGAGCAGGAGTCCACGGGGCCAATGGGATGTGCTTACCTAGAGCCTATACATTCCCTCTTAGATCCTGGAATTCTTTGCCCAAATGGAACCAAGCCTGTCTTCAAAGACCACACAAGCCTCTTTCCAGATCTCTTATCCAAAGAGAGAAAATGATGGAGAACAAGATCCTTATATCCATCAGGATTCCAGCAGCAGATGTTCCAGTTCAGGTGGAAGAAACTACTTTACAGAGGTGTGGGAAGGGTAAGGAAATAAACAAGGGATACTAATGCACCCCAAGACTAGCAACAGTGGAAAGCCATTATATCCCATTATATCCCTAAGCCTGAGAGGGCAGAAGATTGGCAGGGCAATATTGCTAGGGTCCAGTGATCTTGGAGCCATGGCTACAGTTTCTCCTAGAAATGTAACAAGGCAAGAATGGAGGGGGAGTAATAAATATTGCTACCTTTTTCTCCTCTTACCCTTGAGTTGGTGTTTTTGCCTCCCGCTGACTGAAACCAACCAGAAAAATGCAGCCAGCAAGGTATCCTGGAGTCAATGCATTCCTTGGTGACCAGCCTCTCTGGGCAAAAGCAGGAGAGAGAAGGGGTAAAATGTGTAATTTAGAAGGGCAAACAGAAAATAAATAACCAGCACAGTCCCCAAGAAAGCAGGAGGGGACTTAGCCGGGATATGAATAGAATAGAGGGTAAGTTTGCAGGGAGGAAATGGAGAGCATCTCTGCCTGAAGACCACCTCTTCTCTCTGCCGTTGGAGGGAAGGCTGAAAGCAGATGGGGGTGAGCAGGCAGGGGAATGTCGACTTTCCTCTTGCAGATGGAAGCTAGTATCTAGTCTCAAGGCCTTTGTATAGTACATGGAGTACCATAAGACAAGGCCATTTTCCTCATCTCTTACCAATGTAAGAGGAATGTCACATTTTTTTATGCCTCCCTCTCCATTCCCTACACTGACTAAGCAGTCTTTCCTGCATTAGCCTCTATGCCCACCTCAGCCTCAGGCAAACAACCCTCCAGCAACTTAGAGGCCCACATGCTTCAGAATATTTCCCTCTCGAGCTTTGGCTCATGGTTCAAAAGAGCCCCTTTCTCTGATAGGTCCCACCTTTGTGTGCATGTGTGTGTGTGTGTGTTTTGTTTTGTTTCAGCAGGTGGCTGGTATGAGAGTCTGAACCTTTGACCTTGGTGTTATAACAGGTCCCACCTTTGGTCAAATCAAAACTCTCTACCTGATAGAAGAAAAATAATTTTTGAAACTAATTTTCACTACATTATAAAGAACTAGTAACCTTACCTCTAATCTTCTCATGGGTATCTGTATTAGAAACATACCTCTTTGTCCTAAAAGGGCAAATCTCTAAATTTCAAACACAGACAAAATGAGCTGAAGAATTTTGGATGTTTAGAGACAAGAATACCCCTCCCACCGCTTCTCCAACTTATCGGTTCTGATTCTATGAATGACTCCTCTTCCTTTTATGTTTTAAAACACATATCTGGTTTGGTTGGAATGAGCAGGACTGAAGCCATGTAGGGACCTAAAACTGCATGGGCTGTGGGCAAATTTTTCAAAGACAGCTTTCTTCTTGGCATGCATTTCTCTGAGTTCCCTCTTTTCCCGTGGTTATTTGATCTTTTGAACCTCGGTTATGGGGCAAGATGACATTATTTACATGAACATAAAGCTGTTTTCCAGCCAGCCTGAAGCTGCAGACTTGCACATGCTATCCAGACCCTGAGATAACAGCGAGGATGGGAGCAGAAACCAGGAGTCTTGGTGAGACTTTGCACCTGGCCCTTGCACGTCCCCTCCCTCCTGCTTGTCATTTCCCACTTTCCATTCCTTCAGCTATCTCTTTAAATCACTGAGTAAATCTGAGTCTTTGAGATGGCTTTAGCCTGCCCATTCTCCTTCAGGTTTACCTGAAGTTGGGTGAGCCTACCATCCCTCCTCAGGTCACCAGTATTCCTGAATAAAAGCTGACTTCCATTTTCACTAACGTTTGACTTTTGAGTTGTTTATTTTTGAAAGGGGGCCGGCAACAGGACCTGTGCCAGGTAACAGTTTTTCTTTTTTAACCCTCCCCCCGCCAACAAAAAAGAGAAAGAGAAGATGAAGCAAGATCCTGTTTCAGAGAAGACATTCACAGTCCGTAGGTAAACATCCTTTTCCCTTGAGTTGTACAAGATTAATGTTTAATATCAAGACAATAAGCATTGGGAGATAGTTTGAAAGATTGGTGTAAACCTCAAAGCACCAACTTCTTACACCCATTCAGTGTAAACAGGACTGGTCTTTACAGAGTCCTCTGTTCTGGAAGGTGGGGGTGGGGGCTCATCTCCCCAAGATCTGCCACTAGTCTCCCCAAACTCCTCCCAGGGGCCGCCTCCACCCAACACAAAACCAGCCTCGCGGAGAGGCACCTTGTCCCCATCTGTGAGTCCTTGGGGACAGGAAAGAGAAAGCTGAATAGATTTTATATTTTCTCTCTTCTTCTCCTACCCTCCTGCGATCAACAAAAGCAGTCCTGGAAGGCCAGAGGAAGATCTTATATCCTTTTCCACCCAGCGTCCATCAGCCAACTTGACCTACCTCCAAAACTCTAACCAGAAAGAGTTGGGACAGGAAATCAATGGTTCCAGCCTGGGGCAAGGGGAAGGGGGAAAGAGGGGGTACGGGAAAGGGCAGGGACATAGACGGGAACGGATTCATTCATTGCAGCGCAGCAAAGCGCAATTAAAGCGGCTCAATGGCGAGGCCCCCTGCAAAGGGAGCTAGCCAGGGAGGATGTCCTCCTGTTTTTCACCTGCCGTTTGGCCACACCTGGAGCAGCGTGCAGGGCGAGATATGGGGCCGGATGCGGGGCCAGGAGACCGCGGGGCTTTTGCTCTCCTCACCCAGTGGATCCTGAGACCCGAGGAGCAGAAGCCTTCTCTGCGCAGTCCTCCTGGAGCCCGCCGACCTGCCGTGAGGCTCCGGAGCACTCCAAGCTCCTTCCCTCCACCGAGGGTGGGCCCCTAGTACCTGGAGATAGCGTCCTTCGGCGTGACCAGGGCCCAGCCACTGAGAGCTGCTGCCCGAGGTGAGGCGCCAAAGAGCTGAGGGTTCTGGGAGGGTTTGTTTGTTTTAACTTTAGAAGGTCAGATCTGAATGGTCCCTTAGAGAGCTCCTAGGGCAACCCCTCACTTTACCCACAGGGACACTGAGGCCCAGGAGACAAGGACTTTCCCTAAAGATGAAACGGTGAAATTGATCCAAATCAATTAAAAAAAATATTTAATCCCTCTGTCTGCAAAAAGCCGGTTAAGCAAGGAACAGTAAAGGCAATGAAAGGAGAGAGGGAGGGAATCATCAGCTTTGAAAAGAAGTAATATGAAATTAATATCCCAGACAGGGGTGGGGGAGAGGGTTATGGAGAGAAAAAGCACTCAAGGACCCCCTCGCCAAAATTAATTTTGATTAATTTTGAATGGGCTGAGATCGCCTTCGCCCAACACTCACGCTGCTAATACGGCCGGGGCAGAGGGGCTCCACGGAGGGAGTTTAAAGTAAACTCCCGCCAAGCCCGCACTGCGCGCCGCGCCGCTGCACAGAGATCGTCTTTCTTCGGGTTAGAAAAAAAAAAAAAAAAAGAAAGAAAGAAAGAAAGAAAAGAAAAAGAAAACACAAAAACCCACAAAAAAACACAACACACAGTTAACCACCTGTCAGGGCTGAGGATACAATGAGGTTCCTCGAAAAAGAGCTTTTCATGCATACGTAATATATTTGTTCAGCTATTCACTTAATGAAGCTGATAAATGAGATGCAAGACAATAGTCAAGTTAATCTATTTAGTAAAATGTTTTGAGACTTTCAGGCTACGTTAAGGAGGGGAGCGTTCGGCGACATTTTCATTTAAATGCGCTCATCTCCTCTCTTAGGCTACACAAGGGGGTTCAGGCAATCTATGTGAATATAATTTCTTATAAATGTGTCTTTAATGGGTTTAATTCACCCTTGCCAGCTGTTTGGGGGGCTATTTTGTAAGAGCAAAACAAACGTTTCAGGCTTGGAAAGCTAGTTAAAATTAGTTTCGGTCAGCGAGGCCAAGCTATATTTCCTGCAAACCATCTGCTTGATTGGCACAATAGAAGGATTTTCAAGGAAAAAGAGGGGAGAGAGTGTGAAAGGGATGGGAGAGCGAGGGGGGAGACGCTAGAAAGGGCTGGGGCGGCCGGTAGCTCCTCGTGGCCTATTCTAAAGGTGAACCCCTTAGAGTTGTCTTAATAGAGAGGCTCGCCGAGAGGGGCTGGGGCGGCAGGAAAGCTCTTTCAGCCCGAGCCTCACCGCCTTCCTTTGCCTCTGCGGTCAGCACCCTCTTCCCCGCCCCGCGCCCCCGGACCGGAGAAACCAGGCGGCGGGCGCTTTATCCTGCAGCCGCCCGGCGTCCCTCCCGCCCACCTTGCAAAGCGCGCTCTAACTCTGCGGGCGGCTCCGGCCCAGAGCGCCAACGCCTGGGGGTCCGAAGCCTGCAAAGAGCGACCTTGGGGTCCCAACCTTCCCGAAACGGACACTCGCTGTCTTTTCGGAGGGCCGGAAAGCTCATGCCACTCGACTTTGCAGCTCCTTTCGCCTCGCTTCGTGGCCTGAGCTTACCCGTGACGCTCCTGGTTCGGCCCCCAGTGGAGAGAGCTGGGCTGCTGCGACCGCGCGGCGCGTGAGGCTGGGGCGCGCCCGCTCTCCCCTGCCCCGGGGAAGAGAGCCCCCAGAGCGGGTTCCGAGAGCCCGTCCTACCGTCCCAAAGAGGCTCCGTCAGCTTTGGCCTCCTAGGCCCCAGGAGCCCAGCCCGGATCTGCTGCGAACTCCCCCTGCGAGCAGTCGCGCCCGCGGCGCAGGCGAGGACCTAACCCCAAACTAGGGCTCCCAGTTCTTTTTTCCCCTCTGTCTTCTTTTCCCTTGAAAGGGAAATAGATAGAAAGCCCAGCCTTGGGATGAAGAACGCGAGTGATTTCTCCAAAATAAAATTGAAGATAACGACATTACAATGAATGGCAGGACGCACAAAAACCCATGGGCTCAGGTCAAACGGCATTAGTCACAGATCTTAGCTGCAGCCGCCGCGCCGCGCAGCCCCTTAGGCTATGGAGGAGTGTGAAAAGACGCGTTCAAGGAGATCACTTAAAGTAAGATCCTTTCGTCCGATTTCTTGCTTCCTCGGGATTTATTTTGCCTTTCAACCGGCAGCCAGCCCCCGCCCCCGCCCTCACTTTTCCTCTTGGGCGCCTTAGGAATTCTTTACGAGTCTGAGTAGTCGGACCGCAGGAAGCGGGGTCCACGTGGATCGCAGCAAGGGGTTGACCCACCTTCCAAAAAGTGTCAGGGCCGCCTTTTAAAAGCAGAGAAGTTAGCAGTAGTTAGTGCATAGTGAGGCAGAATGCGGGGACGGAGGGAAAGCAGCGAGCGTGTCAATGGGCAGAATAATAACTGTAAAAACTACACCCAGGGAAATGCCCTAGCAGGGGAGGAAACCTAGGGAAGGGGGGCGCTGGGAAGACCCCAGGCTGGCTTCTAGTCCTTATGGCCCTCACCCCTACCCCAAACAAAACCCAAGTTGATTTCTGAAAATCTGAGCTTTATTCCGATCCTCCAGAAGATTGGGCAAGCGCTTCGTTTGGAACACCTGTAACCATAGGCGTGTTCTTCTGGCAACTGGCAACAGTTCACCGCCTTCAGATTGGAGGAGAAAAGGCGGGCCGTGTGTGTGTGGGGGGGGAGAATGAAGGAAAAGAAGAGAGGGAGAGAGAAAGAGAGAGAGAGAGGCAGAAGGGAGGGGAGAGGGAGACAGCCGGTCCTATTGCAATAGAAGACTTTGTCTTGTGGCAAGGTTAAAGCGCAGGTAAAAATAGTTTATACTTTTCTCACCTATTTCATTGCAAAACTTCAAAAAGAGGAACTGTTGACATTCTTAAACAGACCTCCTTCTTCTGTTTCCAGGGCCTCCAATTAACTGGAGCAATGCATTTCCCATTTTAAATAGCCGCTTACTTAAAAGTTGCTCCTTCCTGATTGGTTTTCTCCTGCATTCCCTGCCTGCCGCCCAGGCCTCCTTCGTAAGTCAGTCTTGGGCTCGGAAACTCCGCACTTACGTCACCTTCAAGCATTCATTCGCCTCCACAGCCTGGCCCTAAATAACTTTTTAATTTGAATCAAGGGAGAGCTTTAGCGGGCTCCGTTTCTGGTTTAATGTGATATAAATCACAGATGCACTTTTGTTGAATGGTTAAAGTAGCGACATGGAGATCATCAACACAAAACGCCCTGAACAAAACCATCGAGAGAAATAAAGCTGGTTAATAAGATTTTTGAGAAAGCTTTGTGTTAAAAAGCAAAAAGGAAAACCAGCTGAAGGTGACAGTTAGTTCATGGTTAATAGGATCAGGGCGGCCTGGCGGGGCTGCACACTTCTCTTTGGGGAGGTTCAGCCACACTAAAGAAATGAATGGGACGTTTAACACATCTGTTTTCTCGCTGAACAGAGAAATGGGGGAATCAGGCTCAGTACCACTTCAGCCCCAGCCCAGAGGAAAGCAAAGGGACTGTCTCCAGGAAGACACTCGTTTGAGGCCCCAAATTAATGAGAGGCTTTCTTGGTGTGTACCAACATTCTTGGGGACCCGTCCTTCCCTCCAGTTTTCAAGCACTTGTACATTGTAGCTCATTAAGAAGCTGCAAAACCCTGCCAAGTCAAGCGCCCCGCAATAGGCAGGGCTCTCTCCAGACGACTTCTGGACCTTCGCTGCTATGGTTTAAAATGTCCGGGCTGTGAGCTTCAACTCGAACTCACACAAACTGCCAAGAGCTCCTTGAAATTGGAAAAGGGCCAGCATAGCACTCACAGCGTGGGGTCGCTTTGCCTGAGGTAGCTTCCGGCAGGGGTAAGCCCTTTGCAAGTGGAATCCCGCCGCCTGGCCACGGTGCGGTGCTCTGCTCCGCTTCTCCCTCATGTTGAGCTGCGGAGCGCTCCTTGCAGAGACTCCCAGGAGAAACTTCGCTGAAAATCCTTCTCCAGGTTGTTGGGAGTTAGCAGGAGACGCGTTTTACTTGTTCAGGTATCCACCAACTCTCAAACCCAACCAGTCTCCTTAAATGAAATAACCGAGATTAAGACCTCCCTCCCGGCCCACCACCGTCCTTACGGACACACATCTAATAGCCCCAAAGCATCAATTTCGAAGTCTCCTAGGGTTGGTAGAAGGGGACTTCTAACATTGATTTAACCCTCCCCTCACATCTGCTTTATGCTTCAGCTGGAGTAACAAATAGCGCTAGCGACCAGAGAGAGAGTATATTTTCATGTTTGCTGACTTGAAATTTTCCATTTCCTCCCCCTAGGGGGGAGGGTAATTTTACTGATAGCCTGAAGATATATTTCTATGAATATTTATTGATTTATTTTCGAGGCTCAGCAGGAGAGCTGCAAATAAATTTAGTGCGTTCCTTAAATAATTCCTTTTCTAGAAGGCAAGATGTCATCTGAAACTTCTAAATAGGCATTTAATTAGCCCGGGTGTTGCTTCGGAACAAAAAGCCCCGGCGAGAGCTTTGCGGGAGCACTGTATTGCAAAGAGGCGGTCGATATGCAGAATTGATGCGCGCGGGCCTTTGTTGCTGGCCCATTGTGCGGGCCGTGCTTATGAAGACTAATCCAATCATAAATTGCACCCCTGCGCCAATCAGAGCGCCCAGAGCCTCTGGCGAATGAAGCTCGAGTGGAGAACTTTGTTGAACTTCATTGTCAGAGCTGTCACTTTTCAAAGCGCGTTAGCGGGCGGGCCACTATAAAACCATCACCTCGACAGGAGAACCACTGAGTACTCGCAGACGCCCAAGTGGGATCGTTACTTGGAGACCTTTGCTAAGCCCAAGAGAGAGGACACCGCGGGGGCGGGAGGGGCGGGAAACTAGGCGTTTACCCTCCGGCCACTGGAAGAAGGGTTATTTCGCCCGCCCTGCGCCTACCATGATGTTCCCCGGCCTCCTCGCGCCCCCCGCCGGGTACCCTAGCCTCCTGCGGCCCACGCCCACCTTGACGCTGCCCCAGTCCCTGCAGTCGGCATTTTCTGGCCACTCCAGCTTCCTGGTGGAGGATCTGATTCGCATCAGCCGACCCCCAGCCTATCTGCCCCGCAGTGTGCCCACCGGCAGCATGTCGCCGCCTAGGCAGGGGGCCCCTGCGGGCCTCACCGAAACGGGGGCCTCGGACTTAGGCTCCCCGGGTCCCGGCAGCCGGCAGGGTGGTTCTCCACAGACTGCCGTTTCCCCTGCCAGCGAACCCACGTTTCTGAAGTTTGGGGTGAACGCCATCCTCTCCTCAGCGCCCAGAACAGGTAAGTGAGGGCAGAACTCTGAGGGCTCGCGCAGGTGCCGGGCATACGCAGCTTCCTGGCCTCGGTTTCCTTTACAGAGCGAGTAGCCATGCACATGTCCGTGCACACACTTACGCACAAACTCCAAGATCCCACGTCGGGCAATGTGAGACTTAGATCGAGCCAATTCAGGGGAAGAAAAGCTTCCAGGCTTGCCCCACCCTCAGAATGAACTTGAGCACATGCAGTCGGAGAGAGCGCGCAGTTGTCTGGAGCCGCAAAGTTGAGCGCAAGCTCCTGCGCGTCTGCATTTCTGCTCTCGAGCTTCTAGGAGACAGTTTTCTTTTGTTTTGTGTTCTTTTTTTAAGAAACCAAGACCGTATAACAGTATATTTATTAGATTAGCTAGTATTGTGGGTCTGCAATTCCTTCCTTCCCCGCTCCAGTCCTAATTATCTTATTAGTAGTGCCTAGGATGGAGAGTGGGGAAGAGTGGGACAGGCGCAGAGGACAATTTGGTGGGGGGAAGGAAGGATTTCCACAGATGAAACACTGTTAGGAAGATTTACTTTACTCTGTCAATACATTAAGGAAGATACCCTTGCAACCAGCTGAATGGTTAATCATATGTATCCAATATGCTGTACGATAATCAAGTACATAATCAAATTTCCTGTCTCCCTCTCTCCTTTCTCCCCTTCCTCTCTCTCTCTCCCAGAAACATCCCCCGCCTTGCTCCAGAGCGTCCCTCCCAAGACCTTTGCCTTTCCCTACTTTGAAGGCTCCTTCCAGCCTTTCATCAGATCTTCTTATTTCCCAGGTAGGTCTTGTCACCCTTCCTTGCGCGAGGCTGGCTCCGGCCGGTCGCTCCCTGCCCTGAAGCCATATTTCTCCGTCCACCCCTCGGGGTTACGCTCTGGTTCAGAGGTTGCGAGGCGTACAACATTCACGAATCCGTCGCGCCAATTTGATGCCCTATTTAGCACAAGCAGTGACTGCTTGACACTTTGCACCAATTCCCTGCTCTACAAATTAGCAGGAATTGTCATGGTCCCAATTTGAGGCGGTTCCCTTCCCGGCGAGGAGCTGTTGGCATCCCTTCACGCCGCCGTTTTCCCACAGAGTCACTGCACTTGGCCACGATTCCCCACAAAGGTTTCAGCACCATGACCAATTGGTCAGCTCCTCCGGGCAGCCACACACAGACCGGCCCTAGCCCCTCCACGCCGCCGAGAGACACCTACCAGCCGGGGCTAATTTCTCTTTAAGACCCATTCAGGGCTTCGGGCTTTTCACAAGACCACATGGGGTGCCCTCTTGTGTGGGATGCCTGGGGTCGCCCAAGGGGAGGACGACTAGATCCTCCCCCAACCGCAACCTTCTATTTCCAACCCCTTCTCATACTCTTCCCCCACCGCTGTATCTTTGTGAAGACCGTCGAGCTTGCAAAATAAGAAGCAGTTGGAAGGAAGCCCAAAATTGGGTCTCCGTCTAAAGGAGGAACACCTTAAAGAGATCCCACGAGGTTTTCATCCCGGAATCTCACTGGTGACTCAAACCGTGGCTCAAAAACTCTGCCACTAGTCAGATTTTAAAAAAAAAAAAAAAAAAAAAAAAAAAAAAAAAAAAAAAAAAAAAAAAAAAAAAAGACAGACAGGCGACCCCTATAAAGAGAAGAGAGACCGAGCATGGCCGGTGGGGGATGGGTAAGACGAAGACAGCACTCCCAAATATCAGCGAAAAAACCAAGCAGTTGCTTTTTAAACGGGAAGACAGAATTCACCAACAGTCCCCCCTCCCATTCATGCTGCTGCTGATAATGGAATTTGCTCCCTTTCTCCCTCATCTCAATGCTCTAACAAAAACAACCCGAGCTTCATAAATAGCTTTTCATGTCCATTTAATGAAAACGATTGGGGGAAGAGAAGCCTCTGCCATCAGTATTCTCCCAATGGTCTTGGCCTGCAGTTGTGTTTAGTTTGAAAGTGTAAATCTCTTTTGTCCCCATAATATATGGCTTTCGCTGCTTGTCCTCAGTCTTTTTCTGTTAGTTCATTACTACACAATTACCATTCACGCTTCATTAGAGTCTCTGTTTCTTTTTGTTTTGTTTTTTTCTCTCCCTTAAAGCGAAACTCTCCCCCTTTTTATCATGCCAATACCCATTGGGAAGCGGTCAATGTGCTAATTAGCTGCCACTTTTCATGTATTCTGGCCGAATTCTTTACGTTTTGTGGAGGAGGGAAGGAAAGATTAATATAAAAAAGATGAATACAGATTAGATTTTCAAAAAATTTAAAGCGGATTTTCCCCTCTCTCAAAACAGTGAAACTCCTCATTTCCACCTAAAGAATGCGAGAGCCACCAAGGTGGTAAAAGCTTAGGGGAGAAACCCAGGGGCCTCGGCTGGATTATTTGACTGTTATAATTTTTTTTCTGTTGCAATTTTAGCTGATGGACTCAGGTTTGTTTCCCTAAAACCGCTGAATGGAAAAACGAAACAATCTACCGTGGGGGCTATTTTTGTTTTTTTGCGTTTCCGTGATTCTAACTAATCCGGGTTTGCATGGTTGAAAGGAAAAGTTATTTAGGCAGAAAGCGCCTTTCACTGTCACAGGTTTGTAGGTTCGTGGCTTATTCTCGGGAGCGGCGAGGACGGGGGGTCGGGTGGGACGGGGGCGCTTTAAAGACATGCAGGGACCATAGAGAAGAAAACAAACCAAAACCGAGAAAGCCACCGTGCAGGGGCAGACGCTACCGGGCCCGCTCACTCGCGCCTCCCCCCGCAGCGTCCTCGAGCGTCGTGCCCATCCCCGGGAGGGCAGACGCTACCGGGCCCGCTCACTCGCGCCTCCCCCCGCAGCGTCCTCGAGCGTCGTGCCCATCCCCGGGCCCTTCTCGTGGCCCCTGGCCGCCCGGGGCAAGCCTCGCCGGGGCATGCTGCGCCGAGCCGTGTTCTCCGACGTGCAGCGCAAGGCGCTGGAGAAGATGTTCCAGAAGCAGAAGTACATCAGCAAGCCCGACCGCAAGAAGCTGGCGGCCAAGCTGGGCTTGAAGGACTCGCAGGTGAGGGCGGCGTCTCCACAGCCCCTCCCGTCTCAGCCGGGTGCCCGAGGAGGGGACAAGCGAAGCGACGAGCTGGGGCGGGGGCGGCGTAGGTCCCGTGACCCGTGGGAACCCCTCCGGGGGGTGGGGAGCGGGCGCGGCGGGGAAGGACCTGCGCCCTGCCCCGGGGCCCCTGCGCCGACCTCTGCTCCTCCCTTCCCCTCGCCCGCCCGTCCCCTCGGGCGCCGCAGGTGAAAATCTGGTTCCAGAACCGACGCATGAAATGGCGGAACTCCAAGGAGCGCGAACTCCTGTCCAGCGGGGGCTGCCGAGAGCAGACCCTTCCCACCAAGCTCAATCCGCACCCGGACCTCAGCGACGTGGGCCACAAGGGTGCCGGCGACGACGAGCGGGACGACGAGGGTCGCGGCAGCCCTCGCCACCGCCGGGCCTATCACGCGCGCCCCGACCCGCCGCCCCTGCGGGACCCGCCGCCCCCGTCGCCCGCGCCCTCCAACAGCCCCGGGAAACCTTCGGACTTCTCCGACTCCGAGGAGGCCGACGACGGCGAGGAGGACGAGGAGATCACCGTGTCCTAGAAGCCTCTGCCGCGCCCGGGTCCTGGCGAGGAGCGCTCTGAACGTGGACAGGCGGGACCCTGTGTGCCCGTTCCTGTGTCCCGCTGCCCAGACGCTGCCGCTCCCCACGGAGAGCCATCAACGGGTCAAGGGCGCCGCGGCCCCTTCCTCTCCCAGCACCGCCACCGAACAGCCCTCCCCACGTAAGTTAAACGTGGGTCTCGGTCCCAGCCTTAACTTGCCCACAAGGGCTCCATTCTCTCATGTTTACTGCAGGCTGTTTTGAACACACTGGTGGGTTCTCCTGTAACCACAGCCTGGACTTAACTATGAGCCAGACCCTGCTGATCTTCAGCAGCGACAACCTTACACGGTAGGAAATATTTCTATGGAGGAGAAAACCTAGTTAGGAGTCAAAACACCAAGTGTATAACTAACTCCAAGACCCTTGACTTCCTAGAACTCTTCCTTTCCTTATTTTAGGTAGCAAGGGCCTCCTATCCCACTCCAGACTCCGGTAACCACTCGCTTTTACCCCTATCTTCTCATAGCAGTTCCCTTAGAAAGCTCAAAAATTTCAAAAAAGAGATATATATATATATATATATAATCTGTGCCTTCTGGTCTAAGGCACAACGTAAATATTGAGTGTTTTCTGTCATTTTCCAAATGCTCTGTGGGGAAAGAAGCGAGTTCTCTAAAGGGGGAGAAAAGTCAGTCTCTGTTTCTGTAATGTGTGCTTTAAAACTTTTTCTTTTAAATTTCTGCATCCATAGTATATGCATCAAGCACTCTACCTTGTGCTGTTTTATTATTACTGGGGAGGTGTCACTAAGCTGCAAACCTCCTGAGCACTGGGCATGATGTGGGCAGAGAGATCCACAGCCTCTCTGATTTTTTTTTAACAGAACTTTGCTGTCTTTGCACAGCTTTTATGAACTGTACACTATTTTGTACACATGTGTTGTATGGATATTTTATACCAAGGTAATTGTGAATGACGATAAAGGACTGACTAGATTTATTTCTCTCTTATTTTTTGCGATGGTTTTTAAACTTTAAAAAAGTAGCTGTTTGATTGCATAACTTATAAAGAAATACTTATTTTGTATTTTTACCATGTACAGATTTTTATATATGTATATATGTATCAAACAAACAAATGCCAAATAAAAAAAGTAGAATGGATACAATGGCCAAGTGATGTCATTAACTCACAGAATGTTAGAGCTGAAAGGAATAGAGCTATTCTAGATCAAGTGCTGGATTTTACAGAAGGTAAGCTGAGGTTCAAGAGGGGGAGGCACTTGTCCAAAGCCATCAGCTAGTAAGCAGCCATGACGAAACTAGAACCCATCTCTGACTCAGTCCAGTGCCTTTTCCGCTTCACTGTACCATAAAATAACCGTATTTGCTATAAGTAACTCCAATAAAGAGGTACCAAAAGGTAGAGTCTGCAATAATCTTTCTCCCCTTCTCCTAGGACGAAATGATGGGTTAATCAATGCAAGTCAGTCTAAGTAGCTCAATTTTGCAAGAGTGTTTTTTTTTCCCCTCCCCTCCTTGAATGCTTATTTCCTGGCCCCCAGGAAAGCTTCAATATTGGTCTGGACTCATTGCTTTCTCTGTATGATCTGATTTTATCAGGAATGTCATCTACAGGCATGACATGGGAGCCCAGATTCAGACCCCAGTTTCTTCTAATGAAACCAAAGTTCTTTAAATAAATCACTCCTGCTGAAAGCTAGTCTTTAATCAGCAACCTAGAGAGTAAAGAACATCAGTCTAGAATCCTGGTGGGGGCTTTGGTGCCCTTTGAGAGACTGCTTTCTGCTACACCAGCCATATAGACCCATGTTTCTTTGCAATTCTAACCCACACCTTGACAGCTGGAAAAAAAATGTTGTCAAACTTAAATTTTAGTAGTTTTTATTATATTTGAAACTTGAATATATTTTATTCTAAAATTAACCCTCTTTTCAAAGAACAAAAATCCCCTCTATGCTAAGGTCCATGCTGGGCTTATTCCTGATGGTGGTGATCACTGTTTTCATTATGGCATATACATGATCTTGAGAAGTTGAAGACGAAAAGTCATTACTTTCATAGTTATCGTAACTCAAGAAACCTCCCACATTTCCCCCTCAACACACATATGATAGTGTTCAGCATGGTCAGCATTCAACCCAAGTTAGCATCTTCCCTTCAGACAGGGAATGCTGCTCTGAGTAATTCAGTCTGTTTTCTACTTCCCGTTGCTTATGCCTGGACATCAGAGATGGCAACCTGACCAGAAGCGGCCCACATTTCCATCCCTGCTAGCTCAAGCCAGCAGTTCTTGCTGATAGTCAAGAGCTATTTTCAGGCATGGGGACAGATTAGAGTCAACCTCTGGAGTCGAAGTACTCTGGAGGCACACCTATGTTCATTGCCGCATTATTCATGATAGCTAAGAAGTGGAAGCAACCCAAATGTCCATCAATGGATGAAATAAGCAAAATGTGGTATACATACACATGTAATATTATTCAACCTTAAAACACAGGGAAATCTTATCACATGATACAGCATGGATGAACCTTACGGACATTATGCTAAATGAAATAAACCAGTCACAAAAAGGCAAATATACCATGATTCCACTTATATGAGGTAGCTAAAGTAGCCAAACTCAGAGAAACAGAAAGCAGATTGTGGTTTCCAGGGGCTAGAGGAAGGGGAAATGGAATTGTTGTTCAATGGGTGTTGAGTTTCAGTTTTGCAAGTTAAAAAAGTTCTAGAGATCGGTTGCACAGCAACTTGAATATAGTTAGCATTACTCACTATAATTACTCACTTAAAAATGGTTAAGATGGCAATTTTTTTTTTTTTTTGTAAAGATGACTGGTAAGGGGCTCTTAACCCTTGACTTGGTGTTGTCAGCACCACACTCTCCCAAGTGAGCTAACCAGCCATCCCTATCTAGGGATCTGAACACATGGCCTTGGTCTTATCAGCACCACACTCTCCCAAGTGAGCTAACCAGCCATCCCTATCTAGGGATCTGAACACATGGCCTTGGTCTTATCAGCACCACACTCTTCCAGGTGAACCACTGGCCAGCCCGGCAAATTTTATATTAAGTTTCTTTACACAATAAAACAATTAAAAAAAATTTTAAGTAAATTGGAAAAAATAACTCATACGTTAGAAGAATTAAAAATCCAATACTTTGAAATCGTCACAACTATGGCAGGCAAGTGAAAAGATGTGAGATAAGCACTTTTATCATAACACAATGTAGAATTCCAAGCAAGAAGCATTACATGATATAAAGTGTTTTTTAAAACATTAATAAAAGTTAAGAAAATCCAGAAAAGGAAAAAAAAAAAAAAAACTCTGAAAACTTTTTTTAAAGTATATGCTATTCCTATATATGCACCAAGCCTTCCTTCTTGGGAACTACAAATGCTGTGTTTTGGTACATTGTGTCTTTTTCAGCTGAGCATCACAAGGGTGAGGACCATGTCTGTTTTGCACTGCTCCCCTAGTGTCATGCATAGTCCCTTACATATTTGTGTGTCTGATATGTATTGAATGAATAAATGAATTTTCAAAGGGACAGAGAGGATCTAGAATCTAGTCCATAGGTCTGGAAGTTCTACAACTTTTAAACTAAAGGAAAGATTACTTATGCTGATAAAAAAAAGAAAAAGAGACTAAATTAACAGGTCAGATGTGTTTTTAAAAATCAAGCCAATAACTTTAGTTCAAAAGACTGAAACAGTTATATCCATAAACAGAAGAATAATAAATAGTAAAAGGAAAGGGAACTTTCATTGAACACCTGTTATGTGATGGGCAAACATTCTGGCAGGTGCCCTACTGCAGTGCTTCTCAAATTTTACTGTGCATAAGGAACACCTGGGGACTCACTAAAACCCAGAATGATTCAGAGCTCTGGGTATTTAGCATTGCTAACACTTGGTCCAGGGAACACTTTAAGTAGCAAAGATTTACACAGTAACCCATCTGAGGTAGATGACATTGTTTCAATGTTACAGGTGCAAAAATTGACACTAGAAGTTTTGGTGATATTCCCGTGGTCATTCAGCCAGAATTCAAATTCAGATTCATCTAACTCTAAAACACCATCCTGCCCCCTTGACTAAACTGGTTAAAAACCCATTTAAGCAAAACTAAACCAATGAGGACTCTCTAATACAGTTTTATATTTTTTAGTATTCTGCAGCTAATGAGAAAAAAATATATATATTAATGGCTATTTAAAACCTTTCCCATTCTCCTAAATCTACCCCACCACCAGATCTCCGCCTTGTGGTCTAAACCAGTGATCCTCAAATTCTGGTGTTAAAATTATTTTACACTGTCAAAAGTCACTGAAGGCCTAAAAGATTTTTTTGTTTCTGTGGGTTTTACCTACTAATATTTACTGTGTAATAAATTAAGATTGAGAAAAATTAAAAATATTTATTTATTTATAACAACAGTAAATCCACTAAATATCAATATAACATTTTATGAAAAATAAGTATATATTACAAACCAAAAAACTAGTGGGAAGAGTGGCACTGTTTTACATTTCTGCAAAACTCTTTAATGATTGGCTTGATAGAAAACAGTTGGATTCTCTTATCTGCTTCTGCAATCTGTTGTGATATGAAGAAAATTTGACTTTATACATATGCAGTTGGGAAAAGAGGAGTATTTCTATAGCTTTTTTAGGTAATTGTAGCTGTTCTTTGATACAAAAGCAGAACTTTACAAGTGGTAGTTTTTTAAAGGTTAGTTGCAATTTGGAATCTAAAATGTTACAGATGAACTTTTCAACTCTGTTACATTAAAATCCACTGGTCGGGTCGGCCTGGTGGCGCACTGCTACAGTGCGCCGCTTGGGAGCGCGATGGCGCTCCCCCCGAGGGTTCGGATCCCACATACAGACCGGTTCCTGCTCACTGGCTGAGCAAGGTGTGGGGGCGACACCGAGGTTCGCGGTCCCGTTGCCGGTCCGGTCTGGTACGGGCGCAACACTGAGGGTTGCGATCTGTTGCCAGACACGAAAAAAGACAAAAAAAAGGAAAATAAATAAATAAATAAATAAAAATAAAATAAAATCCACTGGTCTATGCTGCATTTTGTTTCTGTTTTTGTTTTTTCTTTTTGGTGGCTGGCCAGTAGGGGGATCTGAACTCTTTGACCTTAGTGTTATAACACCATGCTCTAACCAACTGAGCCAATCTGCCAGCCCTGTCTCGCATTTTAAAAGGATGTTTTAGCCATGTATAATTTTGTAACATGATGCACTGGTCATTTGGAAAACATTGGTTCACTGAGTTATGCAGATATTGTAACTGTTGACCCTTTTCATACATCAGCAAACATCACATTTGTTAATATCATTACCCATCTCATCATAAATGTCTTTAAATATTGAGAAGTAATCTAGCTTATGGTGGTGGATACAAGTTTTCCAAAATTCAAATTTTTATTTGAAAGCTCAAATTTTATTATTGAGAAAAATGCTATCAGTTTTTTTTTCAAGTGACAGGCTCACTTCATTCATTTTGAGAAAATGTGTATGAGATACCAACTCTGAGAAATCATAGTTTGTCATTTTTTCAAATAAAAATGGACTTTCATGAAAAACGTGGCTAGTTCCAATAATTGCACACATGCTTTTCCTGAGCTAACCATCAACCTTCAGCATGCAGCAGAAGTATTTAAGTAGAACATTAAAAAGGTTGTATATTATATACTCAAGGGTTGAGATTTTAAAACATTAATAATTTGTACTGCCTCATCAAGCAGATTCTTAGGTGAAACTGGCCATATGTGTGTATGACTGGCAGTCATAGAGAAGGCAATGACCACTAGTGTGGTTTGGTGCCACTGCCTCGATTTGTCCTAAGGTGTGCTAGCAGCTGTACCTACTATTATTGTTTCTGCAGTATCAATAAAAATGTCAGCACACAATTGTTACAGGATAAACCATGAGATTCCAAAGGGCATTCAACACTTTAAAAATTTCAGCAGCACTTGGGTTTGTGGTCAAGCATTCATATAAAAGAAGCTTTTCTTTGATGATTGTACTTAGTAGCTGGTGCAAATACTAGATGAATGCAAGCAGAATAGAAAGTCCAGGCACGTCTGTATATTTGTCCATTTTCAAAGCAAAAGTACAATTTGCAGATGATTTAGTAACTCAGTCTTTGATGAATTACTATATCATTAGAAAGAGGCACCGTCAAGATTTCTTTAACTGCTGGATTTCTCTAAGAGGTGTTCACAATGTAACTGTACAGGGCTTTATTATTCTCCCAGTCAATGCAATATGACAACTCACTCTGTAAGATGCTCTAGTGGCTTTTTCATTCCTAGTCTGAAAAACTGTAACAAACAATCTTTAATTTTTAAAGAGTGCATCAAATCTATGTTTAAAAAATTTAATTCAATTCCTTTCTTTAAACTTGGCAACATGATAGTACAACTTAATAGGAAGCATAATACTATGCAAAAATGGTCTCGTGTCAGACTATAAAGGTAAATTATCAACATCAATAAAGCTGAAGAGAAAGATAACTTTTGCCTTATTTTATTTCTTATATATAGCTTCATGCAGGGTTTTTAAAATTTATATTTCTCCTTTCTATGAGTCAGAGAACTCTGTGATATGTCATCTTTATCTTTTTTAGCATCTTTAGAAGTAGATAATGAGGTTGTGGGTTAAGAAAGGGAGTCTTCTAGTCTCCTTTTAAAAAGCCAACAATCCATTCTTACATACAAGAAAAATATATGACATTTTCTTTTACTTAAAAATAAAATATAAAATTCTAAAATTATAGCAGTTTTGGGTAAAATCATGAAGCATAGAACATTTTTTAAAACTTTTAAAAACATTATTGCTAAATAAGACAACAAAGTGTATTTACTTTTTGGTTTCCTGCATAGATTCAAAGAAACTTGGAAATTTCAAAATGATAATTTATTGGATAATGGGGTTACAGATATTGTAGCAGGTATAACTGGAGAGAGTGAGAAAGAGCAGTAGAAGAACCGAGAAAAAACAGAATTAATCTCTAAAAACACATGTAAATCTAAATCTACTTCCTTAGCAAATTCTAGGAAACACAAGAACATACAAGCACACATTCCATTAGCTGCCATCAGAGGGAGACAGCATCACACGTGTAACCTCTGGAAAGCTCCACTGTATGAATGTGGAAGGCTCTTGGAGACTCCCAGGGGTCCCCAAATCCCACTTTGAGAACCACTTATCTAAAAACATAAACTACTTCACTGAGGTGAGAGATGAGAGGGAACTATCAGGCCAGGTTCCTCCCACCCCACCTAGACATTTAGCTGCAACCACACCTGTGCTTTCCACAGGTCTTCACTTCACTCCCTCCTCTCTTGACTCTTTGCTTCCCTTCAGCAGTCCTTTCTCTACCCACGTTCAGTCTGTGCTTCTCACGAGCACTTTCTCATGAGCATTTAAACAGAATCAACTCTACGCCTCTCTCCAAACATACCCTTAAAAAGTGCTTCCCCTTTCAGTTCCCCTCCAGCCACTGCCCTCTGTCTCTCAGCCTCTTGGAGATGTCTAAGCCTTGTCCTCAGACTCCTCATCCTTTGTATTTCCCTTAAATGTTCCCTTAATGTTCCTCAATGTTCTAGCCTTAGCCCTTGCTGCTTTTTCTCTATGAGCTGCCCAGATGATCTTCTCTCCTCTCCAGTTTCAATAAACATCTATATGATGGTGAATCCCAATCTGCCACTCAAAGATCTCTTCTCAGCTCCAGACCCAGGTAGTCAACAGTCTTGGAACATCTGCCCTTGGGTGTGCCAAAAACTTGTTAAATTCCAAATGCTCAGGGCCAAGTGCCATGTCTTCTAGTTGCAACAGCCCATCTAACAAAGCAAAAATGGCTCTCACCCCTAACTCCATGAAAGACTTCATTTCTTTTGCTCAAAAGTTAGAGACGTTGAGTGCCATTCCTGACACCTCCCGCCCTCCCTCCTCCGCACCATCCAACCAACCACTAAGACCTGTTCCTGTATGTATGTCCTTAATAGATTTTCTCCTCTTCTTTCTAGTCTCAACACCACTATCTAAAAGAAAATCATTATTATTATTTTTGGAGAAATGCTCTGTGTGCTAGATGAAGTGATTAGTATTTAATATACATTATTTCCTTTAATCCTCACTATGACTATTTTTAATGCCATTTTATGGATGAGGAAACAGACTCAGAGATCTTCCTGGTTATCCCTGGCTCCAAAACCTATTCCCTTTCAGCAACACTGAGAGCCTCAAGGAAGACTTTGTGGTGAAATTTGCTTAAAGCCTTGAAGGATGGTATGACTTTTACAGGGTAGGACAAGCAAACCGTATACCGTATTGTTTCAAGAAAGACGCAAAAGAAAGAGCAGAGGGAGGAATGCTGCTGGGATGTGTTTGTGGATAGTGAGTAGTAGGAGATGTTTTTATTCAGAGGCATTAATTTAAATCATGCAGCTGCAAAGCAAAACGTTTCCAAAATGCCTCTTATTTCCTTTTTTAAAAGTAAAAGAATAGCAATGACTACTTACTGAGTCATCGTATGCTACACATAATGCTAAAGCTTTCATTTACTTTGCATCTAAGCTTTATTATAACCCTGTATGGAAGTATCAATATCTGCATATTACAGAATGGGAAACTGAGGCCGAGTAACTTTTTCTCAATTATGCAGACAGCAGAGGTGAGATTTAAGCACATTCTCTTTCCACTAAGGGCAGAGACACTGTAGAACTCAAATCTCCACCTCTTCTCCCGTTCCACTGCCAACTTCAGTCTCTACAAGTGGCTTTTTTGGTAAATATTTATTCTCCATTTTTAAAAAAGTGTCTTTAGCTGGAGTTGCACCATCAAAATTTGGAAAGACACTGTTAGCTGACTATATAAACAGGTTTCCTGGCAAAAACATACAGAAGTCTGCAACTTTACACACCCCAAAAAGAAAAATACTCAGGCCGGCCCGGTGGCGCACTGCGCTAGTGCGCCGCTTGGGAAGCGCGGCGGCGCTCCCACCGAGGGTTCGGATCCCACATACAGACCGGTTCCCGCTCACTGGCTGAGCGAGGCGCGGGGGCAACATCGAGGGTTGCAATCCCGTTGCCGGTCCCGGTCCGGTACGGGGGCGACACTGGGGGTTGCGATCCGTTGCCGGACATGGAAAAAGACAAAAAAAAAAAGAAAAATACTACCTGACTTTCAAGTTGATGGTTTTACTTTAAAAGAAAAAAAAAAAGACTGTTTGAGGTTGATACAAAAACAAGCCCAAATTAAATGCAAAGTGGTATCCCATCCAGATACTAGAGCAGAAAAAGGACATTAATTAGGGCATTAGGTAAAAAGTAAGGCAATCTCAATAAAGTACTTTTGTTGATAATAATGTATCAATATTGATTCATCGATTGTGATAAATGTACCACACTAATGTAAGATGTTAATATTACAGAAGTTGGGTGGTGGGTATACAGGAACACTCTATCTTTGCAGCTTTTATAAAAACCTAAAATTATCCCCAAATGAAAAGTCTATTTTTAAAAAATACAAACGTGTTTGCATAGATGTCCCTAAGGAGAAAACATGGACACATTCTTTATAGTTTAAATGGCAAAAATACTATTAGAATAAGATGCTTCTTAAAAGAAAAAGTGCAGTTTCAACTTATTCTTTGGTAATCCAAAGCAACAAAAGTGGACCCACCCCCAACCCGCTCAAGCTCGGTGGGGCTGATGAGTCTATTATTTAACCCATTCATTCCTGTTTCCCCACATCCTTCGGCCCATCAGGGTAATGCCTCCTGGAATTCCTTTTGGCACAAACATCTTGTTTTAGGACCATGTTTAGACTGTGATTAAAAGAGGATTATTTACAACAGATAGGCATTCCAATGTGAAAGGACAGGCCACCCCCTACATTTTACTAAACTTTTCTGTAAATACCACACCCCAGAAATCACTAACAAACTAAGCAAAGCAGATCAAGGGGCAAGAGAGCTGCATTTTGATTGTTCTGAGCAAAAAGTTTCATTTCAATGAGCAGCTGCCACTAAACTCCTAATTTTCAAGTCAAAAGGACTCATTTACTGGGTCTGATGACGTAAATAGTGCTAAGATTTGTATGCCAAGAGAACTTTCCTTTAAAGCTGTAGTAACGGTGGAAAATGACCAGGAATAAACAGTTATTATTGAGAAGGCCTTTGACAGACTAGTTTACAGAGGCCCATTTTATTTACACACATTTTAAGAAAGCAAATTCTCACACAACTGGGTGAGCTAAGTTCTTGTGCAAGTTTTTCTTGCCTCAGTAGTAAATTAACCCTTCACATTTGTTCAGAATCTTAAAATTTTACCTTATCTCACCTCCTTTGATTTTCACAAATTCATGAGATGAGCAGGGCAGGTCTCATTATCCCCATGTGTCACATAGGCTCAGAGAGGTTGGTTGATTTCCCCAGTGCGGCACAGCTTGTCAGCTGTGAAGACAGTACTTGAACCAAAGTTTCTGCCCTCTGAGTCAGGGCTCTATTATTTAACAAGTGTTTATTGAGTGCCTTCTCTGTGTCTGGATGTCTGATTGTTCCTGAGGATAGAGTGAAATCCAAAATAAACAGGAACCTTGCTCTCAGGGACCTTACAGTCTGAGGGGAAAGGAAGAAATAACCAAGGAAACGAACAGATGCATACGTAATTACAAATTGGGATAAGGGCTATAAGGGAAATAAATAGGGTGCAAAGCTAGTCAGGGAAGGTGACATTTAGGGGGGTGACATTTTAGCAGGTATCTGAAGGAGCCAGTGGGGCACATATTGTGGAAAGAGTGTGCCAGACTGCCTATTACAGAGTGTGCAAAGGGCATGAGGAGGTGGAAATGTTTGCAAAAAAACTGAGAGACACAATGTGATTAAAGAGAGTGATAGCCTGGACCAAAATGGAGTTGGGAAGATGGGCAAAGAGTGAATCCCTTGGAGCTTTATTTCATTAAGGGGCTTAAATTTTATCCTACATGGGACAGGAGAGTACAAAAGGGTTTTCTGCATGGCTTAACATGACTTGATCTGTGTTTTTAAAAAATCATCCTAAAGAGCAGACTGAAGAATAGACTAGTTCTGTCCATAGGCAAGAGTGGAAGTAGAATGACCAATTGGCATCAGTTAGAAATTATGGCAGCTTGGACTAGGGGAGAGGTTGAGGGACTAAAAGTAAAATCAACAAGTGGTAGGAATGAATTAAATACGGGAGGTGAGGGAGATGGAGGAAAGCATTGTTTGGTTAAAAAAAAGCCACCCACAGACAATATTGTGTGGATTTATTTATGAAAAATAAAAGATATATTTGTTCATAAAAATCCTAAAGGATAGATAGCCTGAGTTAGTGCAAGTGAGAGAAACGTCCCAAATGACACAGTTTGCCAAAGTCTGCACATTTCTGTCCTGTGTGCAAGGACGGGGTTGGCTCTGAGATCATCAGCATCCCAGGCTTCCTCCATCTTCCTCTGCCTTCCCCCCTACACACACAGGAAGGAGAAAAGAGAAGGAAAGTGCGTCCTCTCTTCTGAGGGAATGTCCTTGGATTTGTGCACACCAATGCCACTTTCAGCCAGGAGCCAGAACTCAGTCACTGAATTACACAGAGCTGCAAGCCAGGGGCATGTAAGCGAGCTTCTGGGCGGTTCAGTTACAGAGGGTGAAGGGAGAGTGGACATTGGGGGCAGCTGCCATGCTGTGCCCCACAGGCCCACTGTCTACGGACTACAGCCTCTGTGGGGAAGCAGGTGGTGGGCAGAGATGAAAGACATGTCATGTTTCCTGCTCCATCTGTCTCTTCCGGGAACGTGTTCATGTGCTATTTGTGTACTTTTTAAAAAAAGACAGAGAAGGGCAGAAGGAGAAGGAGCAGCTTGTGCCCGGGCTGGGTAGAGTAGCAGGCACCCGGGACAAAGGGGGAAAGGAGGCAGCCCTGGAGGTAGGAGGGAACCAGCAGAGGATTCATCCTGGAAGCAAAGAAGGAGCAGATGCCGGCTCCACCAAAACGTCTAAAGTGCTAATAAAGATGAGAATGGAAATGAATCGACTAAATAGAAGCCGCTAGGGACCTGGACAAGACTAGTTTTACTTGCGAGATGGAGGTATAAGCCAAATGCAAGTGCATTGAAGACTAAATGCCCCCAAAGCAGATCCAAATGTATAAAAACTTGCTGTTACATAGAGAAGGCATTTCAGATCCATGGAGGGAAAATATGTGCTTCCATAAAGGGTGCTGGGACAATCGGCTCTGGGAAGTGACGGATACAGTACTTCTGATTCTGAGATCACGTCATACGCAGAAATTCACTCCATATGACTTGAAGATCTAAATGTGAAATACAAAATTTTCAGACAATTGGAAAAATACATCTTGAAGATACTCATAGATTTATAAAAGGGAAATAGAGCTAAGCGGAGGGAATACAGGGGACTTGAATTTTGCCTTCTTTTCCATCTGAAGGAAATATAATAGTTAACATTTGTAAATTCTAACTAGTGACAACAGAATTTATTACAGACTATCTTTTGAACTTTAATATATTTAAACATTTCTTCATGCCAAATTATTTAATAGGAGAAGTGGAGTAAAAGTATAGACTAGGTTTTTTTAAAAAATGAAATAGCATAACATAGTGTAGAATAAAATAGAACATCTCAGTGTGCATTCCATGAGTGATGTTTTACAAAACATTTCTTTCCTTTTCACACGCGTGCTTGTGTGTGACCACGTGTGTGCAGGTGCACGTGTGTGAGTGTGTGCTTGTGTGAGGGGGTGTGTGCCTACACATTAAGAATGAGTAAGTGAATGTGCGTGTGCACTGGTTTGCTTTGTAAAATGTATTTCTCACTGCACATTACAGCCCAAGAAATCTGAAAACCACTGTAGACAAGTACAGACAAGCTTTTCAAGCAGGCTGGCTATACAAGGAAACAGAGTGGTGGAACGGTCACTGAGAAGGACTGTCGTTAAGGGGGATTCTTGGTTTGTTTTTGCCTTTCTAAAAAGTCTTCAGATACTGGAGCATGTTTGTGGGCTGATGAAAGATAAATCAGTAGAAGCAGAGTTTGGTGACACAGATTGGAAAGGGGTGTGAAAATAAAGAGAAGCGAGTGACAGGTGGATGTAGTCAGACATCCTGCAGTCTCTGATGAGTGCTTATTACATACACAGGCGTGTGCGTGTGTGCATGTGTGTGTGGGGGGGGATGCAGAAAGAGATATGGGACATACTCCCATCCCCTGCACTCCATGTCATGCTGGCAGTCTGTGTGATGTGACGAAGCAGCCATACAGAACAGGCCCGTAAACAGGCAGGCAGGACAGGGCTGTGACAGCACATGCTTTTGGAGTTCAGGAAATAGAAATGGGTTGACAGTGTTCTAGGTGGTGAAACCTTCTCAGGGGACTTGGATCTTGGGGTGGACTCAAGGATAGGCGCTGAATGGGAGCAAGGAGCAAGCGGCCTTTGGGGTAAACAGTATTTCCTTGCAGAGGGGGAATTTGGAGAAGAGGAAGTGGGTCTTGGAAAAGGGAAGCAGAGGGGAGATGGTCACAGGGCTTTGGATTCCACTCTGGACATGGGGCTGAGGACACAAAGCTGGAATGCTGTTACTCAAGGCCAAGTAACAGGTAGACAGAGTAATAACATTTAAATAACACTTACTGAATACTAGGTACTAGTCTACAAATAACGTATTTATTTTCTAAGTTTTTCCTCATAACAACCCTATAAGGTGGGTTCTATTTGATATATTTATTTTACATTTACAGGTAATGAAACAAGGTGTTAAGAAACTTGCTGGAGGTCACACAACTAGCAAGTGGCAAAGCAGAGCTTCAGACCTAAGCAGTCTTGCTCCCGAGGCCATGGTCTTAGCCATTACGCATCTCTACCATGTCTGACAGTCAGCTGCTTTACAGTAGATGGCACGTGGTAGGAATTTCAGAAATGGTTGAAGGAAAGCACAAAGGAAGAAAAGTATTTGGAAAATAAAAAAAGAAACCTCCCCTCATCTATCTGTCTTTTATTGTGTCTCTAATTTCTGCTATTTGGCCTGAGTTACACATACAAGTCATTTGTTGAGCATCTACTATGAGGAAGGCACATTGTTGAAATCGGTTGAGGCATTGCCTGTTAAAACCTCTGTTAAGCAAACTTGTGTGGCCTGATTGGGGAAGAGTAGCAGGAGGGAGTTAAATGCAAACTTCTCTGTCTTGGGACTAACTTTAAAGTTAAAATGTGTTATCAAAGAGGCATTGTTACATGAGAAAAGAAGACAGAGCTTGGCTAACATCTCAGCTCTGCCATTGGTTGCTGTGTGTACCTTGGCTAAGAGACAGTTAAATTTTTAGACCTCAGTGTTTCCATAATTAAAACAGCAGAATATTGGCAGGAGTCCGAGAGAGACAGAGAGAGATTAGATTGTTTAGTTGGTCTTAAATCACCACATTTTGATCCATCAGTTAGCATTGAATAAGATTACCCATTTATTTTGAAATAAAAGAAGAAACTAACACAAACCAACTTATTACCAAGTAGCTCACAAAGGATGTTCAGGCCTGTGGTCAATGTCACAACGTCTTCACCAGGTGATCATGCCTGAAACTTAGGTTCTCTCTACCATGCTCTGTAGGTAGTTTATTACATGCTAATGACTATATAGATTTATTTTATGCTTTCTTACAACCTTGCATCACCAGCACCACTCACCTTTCAAGGTCAACTCCCACTGGGAAAAAGGAAGTTTTTCTCTTACTTTCTTTCTAAGTTGTCTGCCTGCCAGTGTCCCATGGAGCCACAGTGCCTCTCTTCCCATTTCCAGCTGCCCCAAAGGCCACCATTCATACCTTTGCTCACAACCATTCCAGACTTGTGGACTCCTCTTCTCAATAGGGTACTGCCACCTCTTCATGGGAACCAGTGGAGGAGGGAACGTGGACAGGGCCATCATCCCCTTCCTGCCTTGTCCCTGTATTATCCACCTCATCACCACTAGATACATGTATCATGCTTTCTGAAGGATGGAACCATTAAAGGCAGCCGATATCCAGCTAGGAACCAGATGGGACGCGTCCTGCAGTCTGTGAGGGAAACAGTTGTAGGAGTTAGGAATGCTTTTGCATGCAAATCTCACCAACAGTGGCTTAATCGTAAGAGCAGTTATTATTTCTGTATAAGAAAATCAGTTATAGGGGGCCCTAGAGGTGATTTGTCATTCAACAATGTCATCACGACCCTTGCTCTTTCATCGCTTTACTTGACCTTCCTCAGTGTGTTGACTTTGAAGCTTGCTGTTTTATGGTGACAAAATGGCTTCTACAGCTCCGTGTATCACTTCTTCATATGACAGCACCTAATACAGGAAGAAGAGGGACAACGAAAAAGGGAACTTCTTACATGAATCTTTTTTATCTTAAAGGAAAATCCCTTCCAGAATCTTCCTTATGTCTCATTGCACAGAACTGGATCATGCCATGCCTAGATCAATCCCAAACAAAGGAGCTATTGTAATCAGCTTAGGCCAGCGTGGTTTATCTTTGTGGAGGGGCGCGCTGCTGCCTGAACAGAATTGGGGTTCTGTTAGCCAGAAGGGCAGGATGGCTACTGTGTGGACGACCACCGGTGCCTTCTGAAGCATCTGAGGAGTTAAATCATCCCCTCAACTACCTCACCTCACCCTAAAACCATATTTGGCCTCCTTTCAAAAGAGCCTCCTTCTTTAAGCATTAACCAGAAAGGAAGGCTTCCTCCAACTTTCTGGAACTCTACTCCTTACCCCTAGGGAATGTCCTAGTCCAGTTCCGTCTCCTGCGCCTCCTCTTTCACGTGATTATCCCCACAGCCTGCACGGGAGGTAAAGAAGAGGCATCTACACGACAAGTTGTGGGGAGCAGAGGGTTGGGTGCTCCAAGTCCAGAGAGGTGAGCTTTGATGTCCCAAATTCTTCAATGAAGTTTGGAAGTGTCCCTCCAAATCTAGTCTTCACACGTGGGAGTTCACCTGTTCATTCTCTCAATTGTCCTGTTAGTAAATGTTGAATCAAATACCTTTAAACACACACACAAACACATGCACACACACACACACACACATGCACACACACACATGCACACGCACACACACACATGCACATGCACACGCACACATCTGTCTCCCAGTGGCAGACGCTAATTCTCAGAGGCAGTACAGTTTAAACTAGTGGTTATACATGCTCATGCCTCCTGGGCCAGGCAGGTGACATATATTAGTGAAGGGGTCCTGGACAGGAGGGGATTTGGTGAGCCGGAGGATGCAGGCCCTGCTGATTTGAGCTGCCATTACTGCCTCTGGTGGATTGATTCCAGGTGGGAATGTAGGCCAGATTGCCTATTTTTTAAAGAAAAGCTGGAAATCTGGAACTTAAGTGCAATTTCCCAATTACAAAAATTAATGAGTAAAAATATGTGTGGGCCATATGAGGACTTTAGACCACCAGATTTTGAGCCCTTGTCTAACCCACAATAAGGAAGAGAAATATGTTCTTATTTGCCGACACCTCCTCTCTCACAATGAAGTCTCTACTTGATAACATTATGCAGAACTGTATAGCTCTTTTCTTCATCTCCCCAACTCTTTTCAAATGGTCCCCTTTATGACTGCCTAAAAAAAGGGGCCTAGGACTGAGCAGTGTGCCTCAGCACGGTGACATGTTCAGCCTTTATTTATCCCCGCGGGCTGGACCCAGAGATTTTTGTTCTACTCGATGATGTTATGATAAGTCACCACCATTATTCTTGCTGATGCTCAGTTAGCTCAGATGTAGCCAGTGGAAGCCCCTGAAGCTGGCTCCTGCGTCCTTCAGCTGGGATTACCTCATGCTTTCTGACACAGACGTTCCAGGCTTGCCTTGCAATTTTTCTGGCCCATACCTAGAGTCAGCCACTTCTCTGAGAAGTTTGGTTTCTTAAAAATTGAAGAATGGTGTTTAGAAATCAAGATCTGGCTAGTAAATGTGCTCATTTGTACTGTAATAACATTGCTTCTGTGTTCTGTCAAGGGACAGATTTTATAAATGTATAAAATTATAAATATTATATATTATATATGCTATAAAATCTGTATATAATCTATCTACCTATCTGTCATCTATTTAACTAGCTAGCTAGCTATTTATCTATCTGGTTACCTATCGTAACTATCATATCTATCACACCGATCATCCATCTATCTGGATAGAGAGAGAGAGATCATACTGATAACCTCTAATTTAATACAGCAGCTCAGTGTTCTTCCTCTGCTTCTCATTCCATATTTTCCCCCCTTTCTCACAGTGTGTGAGGATTATTGTTCCCCTGACAATATATTTTCTTTAACCTACATTAGTCACAAAAGAGTATCAGAATTACTACATCAACACCACTACCATCAACACACCTACAAGGTAAAGTACAAGATTATATTCCACTGAATTATATACAGTTCTGCTGTCAGTCTGATATGAAGTTAGGTGTTTTTACCATTGCTGTGCACTTTTAAGGTGCCTTTCCATCCTTGCTGGTATAAGTTTACTTTCCATGCACACCCTATGGAGTTTACCTTCTGAAATTCCTTGTGCTCGGCTTCCTTTGATCGCACTCCCTCCTTTTTCTGTCTGATGCTGAATCCTTTAAACTTGTGAGCTTCCTTCTCTCTTTCTCTTTTTTTTATTCTCTGTCCCTGTCACATTTACAGTTAGGAGCCTAGATCTGTCCTAGGCAGCCTTGAGCTCACGGTGCCCGTGGAGGAGACAAGTAGACAGGCCATCGCAGTAGGTGATGAGCACTCTGACAGGGCAGCGTGGGGTTCAGGGGAGACCACCTCAGAGGAGACCTCGCACCCCATGGCGGGAGCAGGGGCAGGCAGTCTTTAGCTGGTTCTTATGCATCAGGAGGAAGAGATGCCTGCTTGAGTTTTCCCTTTTGTGAAACCAGGTTAATAGTGTTCACATCACGGGTTGCTGTGAGGATTGAGATGTGCATAACTGCTTAGCACAGAGCCCGGCACAGGCAAGGGCGCAGTGCAGGTGCAGCACTACTGTGACAGTGTGTGAAGCCCTTCACACAGCCACACACACCGTGGGTCTGTCCCAGGTGAGGAGGAGCTCAGACTGCACTACTTAGGGTTTCCTCCAGTACTCAGAACTTTCCCACTTTCATGTCTGCATGGACATCTGCTCAATTTCACCTGCATCACAACCATCCCTCCTTTGGGAACAGCACTGCAGGTTTCCTTGTGCAAGCCAGTTTTCCTCCTCTCTTGGTCTGTGTGGTTTGGGTGTGGCTGATCGCCCCCTACCTCCTAGCTCATGAATGGGCAAACAACTCAGGCGTATGAATCAAAGCTAGGGTCCACTACATGATCTGCAGGGTCCAGTGCAGATGAAAATGCAGGGCTCCTTGTCCAAACGCTAAGAATTTCAAGACCAAGACAGCAGAGCATTAAAACAGGCTGCACCTCACCCTGGACCTAGAACTTCTTCTGACTTCCACCAGACAGGAGCAGGAGAAAGGGTTCCACTGGGAAACCCTGTGGCCCAGTGGCCAGAGCCAAGAGGCCCAGAGGCTGCCGCTGAGCTCAAAGACACCTGCCAGGCTCCTCCATGGGCAGGGCCAGGGCTCACATGAGGATACAGAGCAAAGACAAGACAATTGAGCGATGGAAGGTCAGCAGTTAAAGAGCTCTCAATGGCATGTTGCCCTGTTTCACATCTGACCATCCCGAGCCCAGAGATGGAGAATGATTCCCTAAAGGTCACATAGCAAGTCCATGGTGTTACTAAACTGGAAGGAGTTCATCACCCATCGAGCAGTTGAACTCAGTCTGCACACCACGGTTTGCAGTAGAAAAAATCAGTTTTAATATTGAGGAGTGTCACTCAAGAAGAACAGGACAGCAAATGCTCTGATCTCCCAAACTCCCCAGTGGCTTAAAATTGTAATTTAAAGCATTTATAGAACCAAAATCATGAGTAGGGGTCGCAAGGGTCTTATGGGGATCTGATTGGTTCATGGTAAAGTCAGTACAATTATTTCTGGCATCCTGAGTAACGTCCTTCTTGGCTTTGTCAGATTTGGAGAGTGTTTCAGCAGGTCCGTGGTCTCTGGTAGTCTTGCTTCATCTGCAAAACACGCTTAGGACTGGCATCAGAGATGACTGAGTGCCAGATGATCCATGTGACTGTGATCAGGTCACCCCAACCTCAAAATCTGCAAAAAACAACTTTCACTTGTGTGTCAGTACTGTTATCTTTAAAGCAAAAGCAAAGGCATGCATCTGCTGACTCTAAATCATTTTCGACTATTGTTTAAATTATTATTACTTTATGCTTACCTGGCTACATTTTTAAAAAGATAAACAGAACATTCTTCAAGCAACTTTCCATAATCTATTCCCAGTTATAGTTCCCACTCATTATCTAGAGTCTGTGTGTTTAACTGCCCTAATGGCTATAAGCTAACTAGCTTTTGTTTTGTTCTGTTGGTGGCTGGCTGGTACAGGGATCCAAACCCTTGACCTTGGTGTTATCAATGCTACACTCTCCCAAGTGAGCCACCAGCTAGCCCTACGCTAGCCATTAAGCTGAGCAAAATACGTATTTCTAATCTTAAAATATGAAATCAAATTAAATCTCCAGCTGTTGGTTTGAATGGTAGTTTCTAAAGCAGAACCCTGGTCCCCTAATAGTAATCCCATCACAGGTAAATACATTGGCCCTCACTAGGCAGGAGGCCAGAAATAAATTTCAGCCTGGCAGGATGCTGGCAAACTTTGAAAATCTGGCTCCAGAGGCCTGGGTCTCAGCTAGCCCTCTACACGCATTGCTGTGGCCACCAGCCCCTGCCTGCGAAGCCTGTGGTAGACGTGCAACCAGGAGACTGTGGAAGTAGCTCCACTTGACCCAGTGCTTGCTGTGCACCTGGCAGTGCAGTCAGCAAATTACAGGTGTTATCTCATCAGGTGGTGCCTCCCTCAGGCAGTGGATCTGCCAGGTATGTTCCCAACAGCTGGTTACAGAAACCTTGACTCAGGCAGACTCCATGTGTCATGTCATTTAACTGGAAGTCCTGAAGCAGGGGACTCCTGCAGCAGATGGGTTAATGGCTCAACACTGCAAGCAAGGATCTTGGTTCTGTCTCTCTGCTCTGCCATCCTGGGCACTGCTCTATCCTTAGATTGATGTCAAAACAAGGGGGCCAGGTCCAGGGTCACCTCCAGACATGACAATTGTCAGAGGAAGAGGAAGCATTTCTCCCCTGTGGATCTCTCAAGAGATAAGAAACATTCCCAGAAATCCACTCCAAATGAGCCTCATTGCATGCCTGTTCACAACCCAACCCCTAGGAAATAGACTGCATTTAACGTTAAACCGTCATTTCTGCCCTGGACCTGGGGCTGCAGCCAGCCTCCTCAAGTCTCCTGGCCCTGCAGAGGAGGGGTGTATGCCTGCACAATATCTGGGTGCAGTTAGGAAGGAGGATGCTAAAAGGGCATGTACAGTATTTGCTACAGGTGGATATTGTCACGTCCATTTTACATATGAGCAAGCTGAGGCTCAGAGAGAGTAGCACTGCCTGCCCAGGGTCACAGCTTGCAAACAGTGGAGCCCTGATTTGACTCCAGAATGTGTACACCTAACTTCTTCCCTAGTTCCCCAGAAAAGGAAGCCAGGACACCTGGATTCTTGTTCTGGCAGCACCATTAGCTAGGGTGTGTTCTGGGACAATTTCCTCCCCCGCTGTGAGCCTCAGTTTCTGCCCCTAAGCGTAAAAATACCTTTTGGGCCTAACTTACAGGGCCCAGGTGGAACGCCAATGAGGTCATGGATGTGAGCACTGGGGGCTGCACTGGTGGAAGATGTGGTGTTGGAGTAGGACTGCGGCTTTGGAATCTGACAGGTCCTGGGTTTAGATCCTTACTCTGTCTCTGATTGGCCAGACCTTGCCCAAGTCCCCTAACCGGTCATCATAGAGTGTGGTGATACCAACCTCACACAACTGTTATGCGGATCATGAATCCATGAAGGCAAATTACTTGGCTTGACAAGATGTCTGACACTCATGAATTCGTTTTCCTGTTCCCTTTACCGGGAATGCAGCTTCATCCTCCAAACATGGGGTAGGGGAAAAATTACTAAGTTTGATCTTCTGAGGGTCATGCCCAATCCTTTTTAAAATACTCTACCTAAATCTAAGTGAGAGAGAGATGAACTTACTGCTTTGCAGGTTCACCAAGAAAAGCCGGTCTGGCCTGATGGAGGATTAGCATTGCTTGGACTTTGCTGCCCCCTCGTGGCCACTGTGATGCCCTGGAGTACAGGAGCTGGCACCTGGGCTGGGGGTTCCTGCAATGTCCCCAGCACATTCTGATTCAGCAGCGCTAAAGGGAAGTTGTAGTCTGAGTTTCTAATGTGCTTCTTGGGCCAGTAGTGATCAGCTACATTAGGGAACCATTGGGCTAGTTCAACCCCCTCATTAGACAGGTGGGAAAACTATGGCCCTGAGAGTAGCTGGGATTTCTGTGAGTGTGTGGCAGCCAGGCCAGAGACACCTGGACCCACCTGTCAACCAGGGTGGGGATCCATCTGCTGCTACCGTGTCAGGTGGTCCCTGTTGCTTTCTCAGGTGATGGTGCTGGTGAGCTCACTATTTGCCTACTCCTGTGACCTTCAGGACATTTCCCCTTGTATGGGGCTCAAATGTGCCTCTCTGAGTCCCCCGCATTGGATGCAATTCTGCCTCTGAGGCTCTGCAGCTCCATCCTCTGGCACCAGCAGAGATTGCGTGGGCAGGGCAAAGTGCTTTATAGTGTCCTGCACACTCCTGCCACATCACCTCTCTCAATTCTGCAAGACAGGAGTGGTTAGTTTCATTTCATTTAAGAGGGAATTGAGGCTTAGGGGAGTGGCATTAACTTGTCCAAGCTCACATATCAGTTCGTTTCAAGATGGGATGCAAACGGTGTCCTCAATTTATGGATT
Source organism: Galeopterus variegatus (assembly GCF_000696425.1). Classification (NCBI taxonomy): domain Eukaryota; kingdom Metazoa; phylum Chordata; class Mammalia; order Dermoptera; family Cynocephalidae; genus Galeopterus; species Galeopterus variegatus. The sequence goes on from NW_007732118.1 coordinate 52,664, forward strand.
CAGGAACCGACCAACTTCTGAGAATTCAAACAGTGAGTTAGTGATGGGGTGGGGGTCAAAACCTCATATGTTCACTCTCACGCCAGTTTTCAAGGTCAGCAGCCTCGGCTGCCCCATGGATTCACTGGGTGTGGTAGCCGGGCTGGGGGTGGGGTGAGGGGGAAGCTTGGGATAGCATTTACTTTTTTTTAAACCTTCTAGTGCATAAAACAAAGACATATAGCTCAGTGATCTATGACAAAGCAAACACTGTCTTTACCACCTTAGTTTGTTTGGGCGGCTATAACAAATATAACATAAACTGGGTGGCTTTTAAACAACAGAAATTTATTTCTTACAGTTCTGGAGGCTGTGAAGTCCAGGATCAAGGAACTGGCAGATCTGGTGTCGGGTGAGGACCTGCTTTCTGGTTCATAGGTAGTGCCTTCTCTTTGTGTCCTCACACAGTGGAAAGGGCTAACTCTCTGGGGTCTCTTTTATAAGGGCCCTAATTCTATTCATGAGGGTAGAGCCCTCATGGCCTAATCACCTCCCAAGGGCCCCACCTTCTAACACTATCACATTGGGGATTAGGTTTCAACCTATGACTTTGGAGGGGGAGACACAAACATTCAGACCATAGCACCGCCCAAGTCAAGAAGTAAGACTGTTGACAGTGACGCAAAGCCCCTGTGACCCCTCCCAACTGCTGCTCCTTCCCCTCTTGCTTTTCTTTATAGTTTTATGACCTAAGCATGCAACCACTCCCAAATGCTATTGTGAACTTTATATACATGGAATCATACATTTGGCTTCCTTTTGTGTCTGGCTGCTTTCATTCAACGTTCACTCAATCTTCATCCACAAATATTTTCAGTGAATGTGCAGCATTGATATATCACAATATAATCTGTCATTCCACGGTCAGTGGATGTGTGAATTGCTTCTAGTATTTTTATTATGAATAGTGCTGCTATGAACATTTGTGTACATATTTCTTGGCACGCATGTGTATGAATGTGTCCTAGGGTTGCCGTAACTAAGTGCCACAAATTGGATGACTTAGAAATTTAGTCTTTCACAGTTCTGGAGGCTGGAGGTCTGACACCAAGGTGTCAGTAGGGGTGTGCTCTCTCGGAGACTCTGGATAGAACCCTTTCTTGTTTCTTCTGGAGGAAGCTAGGAAGAAGTGTCTAGGAAGAGGCTTCACAGATTCTGGTAGAAGCAAGAAATGCTGATCCTTGGTGTTCCTCGGTTTGCAGCTATCTGACTCCCATCTGTGCCTCCACCTTCATAAAGTGTTCTTCTCTTATGTCTTCACGTTGTCTTCTTATGTGGACATCATCATATGGGATTAAGAGCCCACCCTACTCTAGTATGACCTCATTTTAATTAATTACATCTGCAACCACCCTACCTCTAAATAAGGTCACATTTTGAGGTACTGGGGTTTAGGACTTGAACATGTCTTTTGGGGGTACCCAATTTAACCCATTACAATAACTAAGAGGAATTGCTGGGTTGTCTTAGCAGATCCTGAGAAGGGACTGGGTGGGGTTAGTTAGTTTGTGCTGTGGTGTCAGGACACGCAATTGAGGGTGGAGCTGGGACCAGTGTGAGGCAAGTGAGGCATCCATCTAGCATGCAGTTTCAGGAGGGTGCACTCTTGGGGCTGTGCCCTGGGTGCCCCACGCACCTGCCGGTTGTCGTGGCTCTGAGTAAGGGAGTAGACAAAATGCAACAAAGAAGGGAGCAAAACCAATAAAGTTTCCTTAGTTACCACTGTGGGCAAATGGGGCTCAATCCCATAGGGGATCCTCTAAAGAACCTGGGAGAATGTGCCTCACACTTGCCCCACAGAAGGATGGAGAAGCTGGGCACAGGTTGCTCTGGGGGCACTAAATTCCCAGCCCTTGTGGGCTGCTCTTCACTTGGTCTGGACGAGCTTCTGTGGCACTGCAGAAAGGTCCCAGGTAGAGAGGCAGAGCCGCAGGTGCATGAGGTGGGACGCGGTCAGCGTGTCTGGAGGTGAACCCTGCAGGTTTAGGTGAAGTCAGGCTGAAGGGGCACAGGTGGGGGAATCCACAGTGTCTGCTACAGCCCACTCCTTCTGTCACTCAGACCACTGATTCCCTGCATTGAGGCCACTCCATGGCTGATTCTTCAGTGCCACAATCTCTAGAAAAAGACTCAGAATGGGAGAGTTAGAGGAATAAGCTATAGGCTCCACTCCTCCAGTCATCTTTTCCTTTCTCAGCCCTCTCTTCTATAGTACCCTCCTCCTCAGCCAGCTCTTCCACAGGTCTGGACTGCTGTCCCAGAGGGGTGACCGGACCTTCATTCCTGAAGGGTCTGAGCAACTGTTTACCTTGCCCTTGTTGGGCTGTGGTTGCTGCAAAAGCCCATTCACAGTTATCTCCAGGCATGGAAATACCAAGAGATGTCCCAGAGAGTCCTCCAGTCCAGACATCCTGCTCCTTGCTCCTGTCATGTGGCAGCCGCCCTCGCTGCTCTGTCGTTCGGAGCATTGCCTGTGCTGGTCTACCAGTGTCAGCTGTGCCAAGTGACTGGTAGTTTTAAATTCAGTGGTAGGAGAGTCGAGGTGTCCCTCCTCCTGCCTCCCCTGCTCTGCCACACACATTCCAGGGACAAGCACCTCTAATTTTGCAAAGCCTGAAGTTGTAAGGAAGGGAAGCAAAAAATTCCTTCAATGGATTGCTGCACAAGGGCCCCTCTGTTTCCATTCCTCCATTCCCAGATGTGTGTGTTCTAGCTAGTGGGGACCCAACAACAAACAGTGACTGAGGGTTGAAAATGATACTGTTTCCTGGAGGACAGTCCTCCACCACAGACTGGGTTTCCCAAGCTGGTGCCTTAGTTGAGCCTTTAAGAGGATAATCCAACTGCCTTGGGTTGAATATCCCCCCAAAACTTAGTCCCCACTGTGACAGTGTTAAGAGGGTAGGAAGTCCTACTATGGTAATGAAAGGTGGGGCCTTGAAGAGGTGATTAGATTGTAGGACTGTGCAGTAGTGAATGGATTAATAATGGTGGTCAGGGGCGTGGTTCTGAGGGCTTTAAAAGAAGAGTGAATGAGGAGGTTGGTCTCTCGCTGTCTCTGCTCCTCCATTTTCTGTCATGTGAGACGTCTGGGTCACTGTTGCTACCACCAAGACCCTCACCAGATGTGTTCCCTGAACTTTGGACTTCTCAGCTTCCAACACTGTAAGCAATAAATGTTTTCTTTATAAATCACCCAGTTCTAGGTATTTTGTTATAAGCAGCAGGAATGGACTAATACAGAAAATTGGTACCAGAGAAGTGGGTGTTGCTTATAACAAATACTTGAAAATGTGGAAGCAGCTTTTGAACTGTTAGGCAAAGGTTGGAGGAGTTTGGAGGACTCAGAAGAAGAAGAAAAGATGAGGGAAAGCTTGGAATGTCTTAGAGACTGGTTACGTGGTGGCGAGCAGAATTCTGATAGAAATATGGACAGTAAAGGCCATTCTGAGATCTCATATATAAAGGAGAGGGAGCTTATTGAAAACTGGAGCAATCACCCTTGCTGTGAACTGGCAAGGAACCTGGCTGCATTGTGTCCATGCCCTAGGACTTAGTGGAAGTTGGGACTTAAGAGTTGTGAGCCAGAGTACTTGGCAGAAGAAATTTCAGAGCAGCAAAGCATTCAGGAAGCTGCAAGGCTACTTGTAACAGCCTACACTGAGTTATGGCAGCAAAGACATGATGTAAAGCCAGAGTGTGTAATGAGAAGGGAAGCAGAGTATAAAGATCTGGAAAATTTGCAGCCTGGCCATGTGGTAGAGAAGCAGAGAGATTTTCATGAGAAAAAATACAATGGTGCTAGGGCAATTAGTATTGAAGAAAGGGATTATTAAAAGAAGAGAAAAAAGACCTTGAAAGCATTTCAGAGATCTTGGAAGCTGCGTCTTCCATGCAGTCCCCACAGCCTAGGCAGACAGAATGATCTTGGGGAACAGGCCTGAGGTGCCCTCCACAGGCTCACTGCCCAGGGCCACCTTGAGAAGCTGCTTCCAGCACCAGCACCAGCATCCCAGCTGCTTCAGCTGATCCAGCCATGGCTAAATTGGCTCCAGGTGTGGCTGGACCCGCAGCTTTGGAAAATACAAGCAAGCTTTGGTGGCATCCACGTGGGGTTAGGTCTGCAGGCTCACAGGATGCCAGAGCTGTGAAGGCTTGGGAGCCGCCACCCTGATTTCAGAGGATGTATGGAAAAGTCTGAAGGCCAAAGAAGAGATCTGCCTCAGGGCGGAGTCACCACATAGAGCCTTAGCTAGAGCAATGCCGAGATGAAACATGAGGTCGGAATTGTAGCAGAAAAACCCCATCAGTGCCATGTCTAGGGGAGCCATGAGAGTGGGACCGCCATGGAGACCCCAGAGTTGTGGAGCTACCAGCGTGCAATGCTGGCCTGCCAGAGCTGAAGTGTGGCCTTAGACTAGGAAAACCACAGAGGTGAAACAGCCCAAGAACTTGGGGACCCAACCCCCACACCAGTGTGCAGAGAACCTCAAACATGGAGTCAAGGTACATGATTCACCAGCTTTGAGATTTAATGCCTGCCCTGCTGGGTTTCAGACTTGTTTGGGACCTGTTGCCCCTTCCTTTTGGCCTATTCTTCCTTTTTGAATAGGAATATGTACCCTTTGTCTGTCCCACCATTGTATCTTGGAAATAGATAACTTGTTTTGATTTCATA
>NW_007732118.1:58380-60204 GCF_000696425.1 Galeopterus variegatus
CGGGACTTGGAAGCCCAAACTCCACACCAGTGTGTAGAGGATACCAGACATGGAGTCAAGGTAGGTTGTTCACTAGCTTTGAGATCTGATGCCTGCCCTGCTGGGTTTTGGACATGCTTAGGACTTGTTACCCCTTCCTTTTGGCCTATTCTTCCTTTTTGAATAGGAATATGTACCCTTTGTCTGTCCCACCATTGTATCTTGGAAATAGATAACTTGTTTTGATTTCATAATGGGACCTTGAGACTTTGGGCTTTTGAGTTGAAGCAAGTTAAGACTTTGGGGCTATGGGAATGAAATGAATGTATTTGTGTGTGAATGTCCCCCCAAAACTTAGTCCCCTGAGTGACAGTGTGAAGAGGGTGGGAAGTCCTATTAGGGTAATTGAAAGATGGGGCCTTGAAGGGGTGATCAGATTGTAGGACTGTGCGGTAGTGAATGGGTTACTAATGATGTCAGGGACATGATTCGGAGGGATTTAACAGGAGAGTGAATGAGGAGGTTGGTCTCTCACTGTTTGTGCTCTACCATGTGACACCCTCAGTCACTGTCGCTACCACCAAGACCCTCACCACATGTGCTCCCTGGACTTTGGACTTCCCACCTTCTGACACTGTAAGCAATAAATTTTGATTTCTTTATAAAATACCCAGTTCCAGGTATTTTGTCACAATACACCAACCTTCAGCTTTATAGTGGGAACCAGTGGATCCTCTTCTCATGTGTCCTTTGTCATATTTCCTTCTCCATAAAATATGTCCTTTGGTCTGAGATGTTATTCACAATTCCACATAGTAAAGTAAGTTTGTGTTGGGTTTATTCCAGGGGTGTCTATCCTAGTCTTTCCAACTGTTTTTCAGTTCGTGCACCAAGACCACACTGTCTTAACTAATGGCCTCTATGATAAGGCTTGACGTCTGGTAGATACACTCTTCTCTTCTTCGTGTTCTTTTTCATTGGTTACGTTTCACCCTTTACATTTCCATATAAATTTTAGATTCATTTTGTCAATTTCCTAAAAATTGTCAGGCTTTTGAGTGGGATTGCATCGAATCTATAGTCCACCTTAGAGGAATTGACATATTTATAACACGGTCTTCTAATTCACAAACATAATATTTTCCTCCATTTATTTGGGTTTTAATTTCTCTCAACAATGTTTTATAGGTTTCTGCATAGAGGTCTTGTACATCTTATACTGCATTTATTCCTAGGTATTTTTTTGTTTCTGTTCTTAAATTGGTATTTTTTAATGTTTTAAACTTTTGGTTGCTCATAGATGTCCAATTGATTTGGTGTGATTTTGAAAACAAACTTATTATTTCTAAAATTTGTCTGTGAATTCTATTGCATTGTCTAAGTGTATAATGTTATTTGTGAATAGTCTAATTTCTTCCTTTCCAACCATCATGATTTTTCTTGCTTCTCTGCATTGACTAGGGTGTCTATCCTGTGATGATAGGAGGCATCTTTATCTGTCTCCTAATATGAAAGGAAAAACATTACATTTTACCATTAAATATGATGCTTTCTATAGTTCTTGCTTTTAAATATTCCTTGTAAATACTTAAGACATCTCGATTACAGCCTTGTGAGAAATCCTGAGGCAAAGTACCCAGCCAAGACACTCCTGATACACAAAAACTGAATTAATGTTGCTGTAAGCTGCTAAATTTGGAGTAATTTGTTACACAGCAATAGATAATACAGAAGGGATGTATAATGTTCCATTCAAAGTCCAACCTAAGGGCCGGCCCGGTGGTGCACTGCTACAGTGCACTGCTTGGGAGCGCGGCAGCGCTCCCGCTGAGGGTTCGGATCCCA
>NW_007732118.1:61120-120790 GCF_000696425.1 Galeopterus variegatus
AGGATCCTTGGCAAGTTTTCTCTGAGCCTTTCCCACTTGTAAAATGGTAAGAATACATCCTCAGGGTCATTTTGCAGATTATACTGGAGTATTTGGGAAAGCACTGGGCTCAATACATTGAAAAAACCTTTCTCATGCTAAGGGGTTGACTGGGGGGCCGGCTGGACACTGATGTTGCTTTGCTACTCTAAGTGCGGTCCAGGGACTAGAACACTGGGATAGCCTAGGAACTTGTTAGAAATTGATAATCTCGAGTGCCACTCCGGACCCACTCAATCAGCATCTGCATCTCCACAAGATCCCCAGTGATTCATAAAGTTTGACAGGACCTGAAATTCTGCATTTCTAACAAGGCTCATGTGGGTAGCAGTAACTTAGATGAGAAACTGAGAAAGGGTGGGATGTTGATGACATACTGGCAAGGATGGGTTTGCAAATGATTTGGGTTTTCCCAGTGTTTGCTGCATCCAGATAACAGTGACTTCCTCTTGGCATGAAATTGAACTCCAGTGGGAACTTGCTCCAGCACAGACGAGCCAAACCACTAATCTGAATAAATAAGCATCAATTTTATTGAATCATGAATAATTTAAGACTGGTACAATCATCAGCTTTATTCTCTATGATGTGGGGCATGATCTCCAGCCGATCATTGGCAAATCCAAAAACCTCATGACAAATGAAAATTAAATAGGGCGGGAGGAAAGGAGGAAGCAGGGGGAAGATGGAAACATACCGTACACAAAATACTCAATTCCTAGTTTTCTCTTTAAAAATGGCTAGAAAAAATTCATCAAAATGCAGCACTTTGATCAATTATTTACAATTTCTATGTTACAATGAGAAAATGTACATCTTATAGAACATATTTCATAAACCGCTCCACTGGAAACAACTAGATCAAAACAGCAAACCTCCCATTTAATATCCACAAAGTTGGATTATTTTTCCTTTTGAAGTAGATTCGCTACTATCCAATTTGAATACATTGGATTCAAAGTTTGAATTTTGAAGTTTAAGCATCAAACAATAAAATTAAAAATGTCCCTTAGATACAACAAAGGTCTAGGCAAGTCTTGTTCCTTGTCCCGCCCCCACCCCTTTCCCAACCTTAAATTAAAAGGTATTCCCATCTCATTTATGGCCTGTAGAATTCTTGGCGGTTTGGGAAGAAAACTTTTGGCTTCCATTGGTAACTCAACATAAATGTTGCATAGAATTTCATACATTTCAAAATTAGCCTAACTGTAGAAAAAGGCAAAATGGAAGCATTTTAGACAGAGCCCTAAATGAGTACAAAGTCACTTTGTCAAAGGTGAGTGACACTAAAGTAAAAATATGATCAAAATGAGAAACGTGCATATTAGACAACCCTGCTTCCCGAAATTTTAGGAAGGACACTGAGTTGTGAATCCCACAAGGGCTACGCTATTTCAAGTCACTGTTCACCCATCAGGCAGCACCAGGAACAGAGGTCTCAGTTCTGAGCCTGGGCCCAGTGTGGGAGGGAAGTCTGTGGGAGAGGCGAGAAGAGAGAGAGACGGGAGGGTGTCGTTTTAAAAAAAAAAAGTTTCAAACAATATTGGCAGCAGGTGTCTACTCACAAGGTGACTGGGAAAACTGCCCACGAGGAGAAGTCAAATTTACCTTCTCCCAAATTCACAGTATGAGAGTGTAAGGTCATTGCTGGGAGATAAACTGTCTGAGAAGGGCCACCCTTCAGGTTTACCAGAAGGCTCAGGGTTTGGCCCACCTGGTCACAGGCTAAATATATGGTTTAAAAGTTTTAATAAAAACAATAGAGTAAGACACACTCACACCCAGACGACTAAGGAAAGCTAAGTGGACAGAGTCTGAGTTTACTGAGATTAAAAAGCAGGGACAGTGTTGAAAGGTTTTCTATTCACCAGTTAGTGGGGCACATTCCCCTTTTCTTTTCACAAAAGAAGAAAATGGTGTCAATTCCATGTGAAATGAGCAGTTTTAGGTCAAGCTCTTATAGTAAGAAAATAAGGAAAAAATGCCAAGAGATAAACCTTCGGAAATAGAAATGCTAAAGATGGAATAAAAACCCTGATCATTAACAAAGACACCCTCACTGGGGTCCGATAGAGATTCTCTTTATAAAACAGAAATAAACAACTTGAAGATTTACCACACTCTGTAAAGACTAAAGATGGAATAAAAACCCTGATCATTAACAAAGACACCCTCACTGGGGTCCGATAGAGAGTCTCTTTATAAAACAGAAATAAACAACTTGAAGATTTACCACACTCTGTAAAGAAAATACCAGTATGTTGAAAACATAGCTGACTGGATTTCTACTAGGGCATGTACCAGCAATGTCATGTAGACTTGGAGGAAACTTTGCCTTTTCCTGCATAAGACAGATCACTGTCCAGTCAGGTTGTTAGCTGGAGACTGATAAAAACCTAAGACATGGATTTTTTTTTCCTTTTTCTTTATCCCATGGTCACATATCCACACAAATGAGTCTTTTGGATGAGAAAAGTCACAGCAACGTGAATCTTCTAATGAATAGATGACTTTTTAGCCCTGTTTGCTTTGATGGGGAAAACAAAACTACAAACCCGAGGCAGGCAGGCAGGCCACTCAGGTAAACGAACACAGAGAATACAAAACCAGTAAGGCATCACTTTGGGAAGGTCAGCACCGAAGAAGTCAGGCCAGGCTCGTCAGGATGAAGACCGGGCCAGGGCTTCTGGGCGGGGGCGACTGCCCCCTCCTTGTTGAGCTGCGTCACGTTGGTTCTGAGGAAAGTGCAAGTCTTTTGCAAGGTGACCTCACCCCACCTGAAGTTGGGGCTGGGACGCTTGAGGGGTCGATGTGCGTGCTAAACCCTCAAGGATGAGAAGGAAAGGCAAGGTCCATGGCTCTCCCATGCACTGAGGACCGGGTCCTCACCCACTGGAAAGGACACCCCTGGCCCCAGCAGGAGGAGGTGAACGCATAGAACTGTGAGGATGGACAAAGAAAAATCAAAACTGAGCACGACTCAACTCCTGTGGTTCTCACTTTCACCAAAGGATTGACTCTGACCAAGGAGGGAAGGAGAAAAATCTTCAAAACCAAGACAGAAAGGGAGAAACTCAACCTCATTTTAAAGGGGTATCAGTTCTCCAAAGTAGAATAATTCTCACTCTACACAGTGTTTGCTGAAAAAAAAACCCGATTCATTTACATGTAAGGAAACAGACATGTGCTGTTCCGCACCGCTCGCCACACCTGCTCACTCTCATGCTCGCTCCACTCGCTCTCATGAATTCATCAGAGGCTGATGAACCTCAAAGGGGTGGATGAATGGGAACAGGCAAAATACCTCTTGGGTAAGGAGAGCACCATTAAAAAAAAAAAAAAAAAGAAAGACGCACCATTTATTTTCTGCGAAGGTTTCCCTGTGTCGTAGCTCTGTAGCGTGTTGAAGGTGACCAAAGCAAGTGCCCCAGTTAGCACCGTTCTGTGTGTGGCCGGCTGGGTAAGGGGCAGGTTGGCTGTGGGGGCCTGGCGGTGAGACCCAGTCTGGAGGGTCCGTGCTGAGGGCAAGCCACGCTGCCTATGTTTCCAACTCTGCTCTAGTCTTTTCTGTCTTTTGGCAGCTTATGGCAGGATGCTGTTTAGTTTTAGAGCTTTGCATGGGTTCTCTTTATTTTTTCTCTTTTCATTTCAACGGTGATGATCCTTTCCCGAGAAGTATCTTCAGTGTCTTAGGGAGGTCACAGCAACAAGGCAAAACAATAATTAAGGTAAAACAGAAGTAGTGCGGTTCTCACTGTGGAAGGAAGCGGTCCCCAGGTGGCTGGCCCAGGGTGCCTGCACCCAGGTCGAGGTGGAAGGATGAGGGGTCTTGGTGTTCCTGCAACACTAAAGCTGCAGCTGGGGGCTGGCTCAGGAAGTCATCTTCAGGATCATGTGGTGGATGCAGGTGGAATGGGGGTAGGAGAGAAGGTGGACTGGCTTCATGGCCAGGCTGTCACAGAGTAGATTCCAAGGATGAGTCTAGTATATCATCGTGGTGGCTGTTGCTGTTGGAGTCGCTGTCATAGCTCTGGGGGCTGGAGTAGTTGGCTGCTTCCTGCAGCCTCATCAGCATGTTCATCTGGAGAAAGAACGGAGAAGCATGAGAAGCTTTCAGGGTAGTCAGCCGCCCATCCTGGCCTCTTAGAAGCTCATGCCACCTCCTTTAGACCCAACCTGGGATTGTAGCCCACAACGGAGGCAGTGGACAAGGGCATGGTCTCTGGGCCACGCTTCCAGGGGTCAAATCCCAGCTCTGCCACTTATTAGCTGCATGACCTTAGATAAGTTACTTAACTTCTTTGTGTTTGTTTCTTGATTGATCAAATATGACTAATAATAGTAATTGTCCTATAATGTTATGGTGTGGATTGAGTTAATATGTATAGAGCAGTGAAAACAAAATAGAAATTCCCCTATAAATATCATATTTATTTTTTATTTGGGAGGGGCACACCTTACCCAGGCATAGCTCTAGGCCTGGGTAAAGATGCTGGTCAAATGCCCCTGCTCCTGGAACATGGGCATTGGCTTTGCTGATGTCTGCAGCACATGGAGTCCCCTTTGATGGGCATCAAGTCCACCTGTACTCCTGGCTCTGGCCAGAGGTCAGCCTGCAGCTGACGGTGCTCCAACCCCTGTCAAAGCTTTGGAGGGGAGAGAGATCACCAGTAGAGCAGAGCCTCAGAGTGCAGAGAGGCCTGGATTACGATTTGGGAATCTTTGGATAAATAACCTAAAGCACCTGAGCCACCAGTTCCTCATCGGCAGAATGGGGAGAAGAGCATCTCCTATCTTACAGTGGTGAAGTAGGGAATAAAATGACATGAAATCCTCAGAAGAGAGGCTGGTCTGACACACAGTTAAGTGCTTAATAAATGTGATCTGTTGTCATCATCTAACCTAAAGAGTTTAGAGACAGTGTTCTTTAAGATTCAAGGATTCATGTAAATTCCTGGTTTATATTCTATTGGTCATTTGTTTGGGAGTGGAAAGGGGAAACTATAAGCTGCTTTTATTTTATTTATAACTATAAATTGTGTTTGTGTATTTTATATTTTATATAGCAAGTAAGTTAGGAAGACAGGGCCTCTTTGAGCTAAGGCTGAGATGTGGTGCAGCTGAGCCTGAAATCCAGCTGCTTCCTGGCCAGCTGCCCTTCAAGGTGCTTTGCAGAGTCTCCCTGGATGAGCCAGGCCACAGAAGCACCATGACCTGGTGCCCATCTGCACAGCCATATCCAGGGAACAGATGAAATTGAAGTACAATGGACAATCCTTGGCAGTGAGATTATTTATTCACTCATCAAACATTCTGGTGTTTCCATAGTATATGGTTCTGGAACGAAAACAAGGAAGTCCGTTCTCATGAAGGTCTCAGTCTCATGAAGCAGAGATGTTAGTAAATAAGGAAGCTATTATAATACAGACTCGTTGCCCTGGACAGAGAGAACAAGACTGGGAGAAATACCAAATATCTAACTTGGTAGACAGGGGTGGCTGGATCGGCACAGCTCATTTCTGGGGGCCTAAGGCTGAAATTCTGTGTAACTGTTCCAAGAACCCAGGTCCTATCTAAGAGCTTTCTGTGTTCAACCAGCGATACAAGTATTACTGCCTATGAAAATACTGTCTGGGGATGGGCTAGCCATTCTTTCCTCTACATAGCCTAAATTCTATTTTTATGTAAGTTAAGACCTCATGAACTTGCCCCCACAAAAAAACAGCCCCATGACTTTGGCTTTCAGCAATGGTAACATTAAAAATGGCTGTTTAAAGGATGTTTATTTCCTCTGTAAGACCATTGTCGTAAATACTGCAAACAAGCTTACACACATAAACAAAAGTAATTAAATCCTTTAAAAATAAAGTTCCCAGTAAAATCCTCAAAAGGACCACAGCTACCTCCCACCAATCAGCGGGATGGTAGACAACCCAAATCGCCTATTTTTATTTATTTTTTTATCTAGCAAATCAACTCATCCCTAGGATATCAGTTGTCTTTTAATCCTGCTACACCTCTTATGAATATTTTCTTTCATTAGGTAATGCAAATAATATTCTCAATTGTGTTTTTCTTTTCACCATAGCTGCAAAAGAAGCTGGGGGCTAAATTTAAGGCATGATAATAGTTATTTAACTATGGGAGATTTTGGTATATTTACTTCCTCATTTCACAGCACATTTGATCTGTTAGGTTTAATTTAGCAGCATGACTATGTATGGGTCTTATATTGGTAGAGGGCACTATATGAGGGTACCGCAAAAAGTTCATGGAAAAACAATTGAAAGATAATACAAATCTTTCTAGAACTTTCTGAAGTGCTCTTGTACAACTGATTAGAAGTGCAGTTGTCACTGGCCCAGGTGCTTCTTCTTAAAGGGCTTTTATTGCTTTAGCAATGGCAGAGTAAATAAAAAGCTGAAGCAGCATTAAAGACTTCATTCATCTCGCTGGACATGGGAACCCTTGCCCTCCATGAATCCCTCCTGCCCTCAAACCTCTCCCTGCCTGTGCTCCTGATCATTTGGCTTGGGCTTCTCATCTTTAGCACTCTCTTCCTCTGCTTAGTTATTTGTGAGAGAGATCAAGGCAACAGGATAGTACACGATAAAGGTGGCATCTCAAATCAGGGGCAAAAAGTAGTGTAGAGACATAAGTACAGGGACATTTAGGGGGGAAATCAAATTCATAACCATTTCTCTTATACTAGAAAAAGTTCCAGAGGGGTTAAAGGCTTTAGTGAAAAACTAAAATCTTGGAAGAACATATTGGCAAAAATGCCCCTAATCTTGGGGTGGCTCCGGCCTTCCAAAGCAAGGCCGTGATTAGACACCTTCATATTTCCAGAGTGCCTTACATCAATGCCCAATATACACTAAGTGTTCAATGAATGCTGCTTTGGGAACTGAGAACTCACCAGTGGGTCTCCTTCAGCATCACTGGGGGGCACCTGCTTGCTTGTTGACCCCTCCCGAGGCATGGAGTAGCCATCAAAGCCAACATCTTCAGGCCGTAGCTGCAGCAATGGAGGCCACTCGTGCTGCTGTGGGCTGGCTGCCCATGGATACGTGTCCATCACCCACTTGGCAGGATCCTCCCAGGGGGCGCGCCTTCCATAGAGCTAAAAACAGGCAAAGAAGGAACAGTTGGGAAGTGGGCCAAGACCTCTTTTGCAGCCCTGATTTTGCAGCTTTCTGGAAAACTCCTAAAATGCAGTATTATGTCTCCCCTAATGAAGTAATAACACTTCCAGAGTTCTATCCTAAGGAAGTCATCCAAGATGCAAACAGCGGAAGTGGGCCAAGACCTCTTTTGCAGCCCTGATTTTGCAGCTTTCTGGAAAACTCCTAAAACGCAGCATTATGTCTCCCCTAATGAAGTAATAACACTTCCAGAGTTCTATCCTAAGGAAGTCATCCAAGATGCAAACAGCTCAACTCATAACTTAGAGCATGGGCTTTGGAGTCAGGTTGACCTGGGTTCATATCCTAGCTCTGCCACTGACTCACTGTGTAACCCCAAAGTCTAAGACGTGGTGATCCAATTTGAAAAACTGGCTCTGGGGAAAAAAACTCAAAAACCTGATTTGAAACATTTGCCAATTTCTAAGGTATTAATACTCCCACCATGGTTGATTTCATACTACCCATGATGTTACTGAATGTGGAGTTGGAAAGAGGTGCTACCAGCTTCCATGAGCGAGCTCTAGTACCCCATTCAGCGCACCCATCCTAATACCTCTTAAGAGTACTGGCTGCTGGGCATCAGCACTGAAGGCAGAGGTCACAAACCACCCTAGTTCTAGAAAACTCTATTTCTTGAGGTGGGTCTGACTCTCAGAGCCCCTCTATGGAAGCACCACTTTCAAAACAGCTAATTGCTAACAGAGGTGTATTGGGTAACGGAATTATGAGTGCTTTTCCCCCATCAAATATTTCTCAAAATTGTCCATAATAACTAACTTTCTCTTAAAACTGTATTATCACTTAATTTAGAATAAGACCAACACCATGCCTCTAAGCTCCTTATGTCTTAGTATATAATGACAAAATGATTTTAGTGACTATTACCGGCAATTTCAAGAAACATATACATTCTTTAAAGAACAAAAACCTAGGCTGGGCCACTTCCCGAGGTGAGGCTCTGTATATCACGTAGCTAGCTGTAGTCTTTATGCCTTTTCTCTTTACCACCACTACCACATCTTACAGCTTACTATGCGCCAGGTACCATAAGAAGCACTTTATAAACATCTTGTTAAACGACTGTGTGACTCCAAAAGGAAGTATTACCATCGTGTTTACAAATGAGGAGACAGGTCCAGGAAGGAGAGGAGCCAGAATTGGAAACCAAGTCTGTCCAATTCCATAGACCAGTGATATCGAGCAGATGGAATAGGTTGTGCTCACCCAGGGCAGTGCCATCTAAAGGCAGCCCCTCTAGGAAGTACAGTGTCTAAAGACTCCTGAACCACGTGGCTGCAGTGGGGCTCCAGGGTGAAATAACTTCTGGGCCACAGCTTGTCTGTTCCCTCTGCCCTCCTGGTAATCTTCTAGATGATAGGGGAAAGACAGCGGTGCTACAGTAGAACAGAGCTGAGCTCTGAATTAACAAGACCTTCTCTTTTCTGAGTCATAGGCCACATCAGCTGGAAGGAGACGGGGCCACCTAGCCCCACCCTTTAGTTACCAGACGGGGAAATTGGGGCCTGGAGAGGACAGCCAGTTGTGAAAGGATAGGGAGCTGAGCTGGATTCAAACCTAGGACACCAGCTTCCTTGTCTGGGCCTTTCCTTCTCCACCCCTCCTGACCGACTCCATTTCGAACCACAAGACTCAGCCAGATCTGAAGCAGTGAGATGCAGCACAGGCTGTGCACTAGCCATTGGCAGGGCAACCTGGGTGGGGCTCACTGTCCCCTCCGTGGTGTCCCCTCTCTCATGATCCCTGGAGCCACCTGGGCCCTTTGCATATGATTTCCATTCGGGAAGCCGCCCACCTTGCCCCCATCTCAGCCGGGCCCATTTCTCTGCATTAGTGCACCTCTTTCTCCTCTCAGGACACAGCCTCCTATGACCTCATCGCTTTCACAGATGCCAGCACCCCTCCCATCTAACACTGTGGCCTACCCTGTTCAAAGTCTTTCTTAACCCCGGGAAGCGGTGAGTCTCAAGCCTGGGAATCTGGTCTGGCACTCCACAGTCTGAGCAGGAAGGGATCGTGCGAGGGGGCATGTATTGGTGGGTACATACACATGCGCATCAGGGCAGGAGAGCCCCTAAAAGCAGCTGGGGAGATTTAGAGCAGAAGAGAGTAGCTTCAGATTAGAATGTTCCTGTAGTGTTCAGAAGCTTCTCCGTCCGAGGGCTGTCTTTCCCAAGCCAAAATTCACATATGTGAGGCTGAAGCAAACCCTCATGGTAGACAGATAACATTCTGTCTCCATCCTCCAGTCTGGATGAGGGGACGCTCAGGGCTGCCGAATCACTGGGGCTGGAAATGTCAGAGCTCATCAAGTCCTCGGAGATCATTTGGCTCAGCATGTTGCAAACACTTGCTCCTCATCCCTGGCCCCCAGAACAGGAGTGGTTTGAGGATATTTTGGGCTTCACAGAAACCAGCCTGAAAAAACACTCTTCTAGTCCAAACTTTTCAATTTACAGGTGGGGATCCAGAGGCCTAGAGATGTGAGACTTGCCCAGGGTCTCAGAGCAGGTTGGGAAATCTGACAAATGGCCCCCTGCTCACCGCTCCACTGTTCCCATTCCCCACAGGCACCAGGCCTGCCCTGGGCATGGAGGTCTTTTGAGTTATCCTGTAGATTTTAAGATGCTTTGGCAAGTGTTTCAAACTCCAAAGGGGAACAGGACTAGGGACTGAGTCATAAGACAAATGCACATTGGGCACATGTTAACATCATCTGCAAGAACAGAAAATATTTTTACAAGTCTCCCCACTTGCCTCTGGACATGTTCAAATCAAGGTGATGAATGGCTGGGTAAGTACCGTGGCAAGCAAAGGAAGTATCATAAAGCTCCTTGGCTCCACTGCAGAGCCCTGAGGGCAGCAGCAGAGACAGTCGGATGGACAGACAGACAGAACACTCACTCTCCTCAAGGCAGGGAAGGAGCTTGGCGTCCCCACTGGGTCAGGAAGAATGAGACAGGATAACAGGGAGCCAAGATACGGGAAATTAAACCTGGGCCACTGTGTGCCTTCTGACTCTGGGAGCACATGTATATCACATAAAGAGGCATCAAAGCACACATTCAGGAAGTATCTCCATGCAGATGCAGATGCAGACACACACACACACACACTCCCCTCTAATCCTACCAGGAAAAGATGCCAGAGCCTAAACTTACAAAGCCAACTGATATCCACTAGGGGGCAATACCACATTTCCTCCCGGCCTGGGCGTGCCTGTTGGAGGAGCTGTCTGGAAGCCGTCCTTAAAGCCTGGTTACATAGATCTCTTTATGTTCCACTGAGGTCACAATCCATGGGCAGTCCTGTCAGAATCCATTCTAGGGACTCCCCTGTCCTTTTCTCAGTGTATAACCTTGGCCAAGGGCTTAATTGCTCTGAAATCTGCTCACCTGGGTTAGATGAGGAGCCAGTGACCCTTAGTATAGTGCCCAGTACATAGTAAACATGGACTCAAAGTCACACAAAGGACAGCAGGGAATTTCATTTTTTTAAATAAAGGAATCCTTTCATCAAATGAAATCATATGTAGAACTACACTACATAAAACACAATACTTCGTTCCCTGAACCATCTGAGGCTTCTCTTGTCTTGATGGAATTATGGGGGTCCTCAGGACAGCCTGAAAATCATGGCAGTAGCCAAGGAGTCGTAAGCCCTCGGCTCTAACGCTCACTCTATCGAACCCTGCTGAGTGAACTTGGTAAGAAACTTCTGTGAGCCTTGGTTTTCTTGTCTATTTAATAGTCATTGGGCTGTAGGAACTAAACATGCTTATGTGTGTCAGGCCCCTAATACAGTCCCTGGCCAGTAGCAGGCCCTCAATTAATGTTTTTATTAAAACATTCCCTCAAAACCAGAGCCATGAAGAATGCAGCAGATTTCCTCAAGAATTAGCAGATTCTGTGAGGTCTCATGGGCTCCTCAGGATGATGAGCTTGGTGGCTCTGGAGCCACTTGGTGGAATGCTACCTCCAGCCACCTCCCTCTCCTCCTCCCACACTCTAGAAAGATTGTCCTTCAGATGACCTCATGGCACAAAGAAGAGATGACTTTTCCTGCTTCACACTGAACTGGTGAGTCTCGTGAGACTGCAGCACATCTCTGCTCCCGATGCCAGATGGTCTGTTCCACAGCCATCCCCAAGTCCCTCCAATCTGCAGCCTCGCTTGCTCTTGGTGGGAAAGAGCCCCAATGCTCCTCTATGATAAATTCCATTGGCAACCTCTCCAAGATGGGCAAGGGAATTGAGGCCCCACCTTCACAGCCATGTCCAGAAAGCCTTTGTTTAAGTTTAGCTCCAAAGGAGCAGGCTTGGCACCACTGGTGACTGACAAGGGGCTTGCTGATGTGCAGCTCAAGCCTGGAGCACAGACAGGCTCCCCTCCTGGTTAGTGCCTCCTTGGGCATGGGAGGCCTTTATTCAGCAGAGCCCACGAGTTATTTCAAATGATTGAGGTCACTCCCCCTCCCTCACCAGGAGATATATTTGGAGCAAACAAGAAGCAAGTGGGAAAACTTAGAGGCGAGGCGGACACAGGAGCAAATGGTACACCTCCTCTGCCTAATTCTCTCTGCTTCTCTTGAGCAGTTTGGGTTTCAGAGAGGTGCTGGGCATACCACAGTCCCTAGAAGCCACTGATTGAGAATAGAGAGCCGTCTGAAATGACGCAGACTGCAAGGATCCAGCAGATGGGAGATGCTTCCATTTGACTAAGAAAATAGGGATGGTTGGTGGTTGTTTGAGTTTGTGGTTCTAACAAACCCATCAGATTAGAAACTAAATTATGGTCAATTTACGAAAGCTAGTGACTTTATCTATCTGGGGGGACTGCACTGCAAACATCTGAAATTGTTCATACCTTCTCTTATGAAAGCAACAATCAATAGAGCACTGCCAACTAATGATTTTGGGTTAGCCAAAGACTGCCTAATTTCTTGCTTCTTTCTGCCTTCACAATACATTTGTATTTCAACACGGCAGTTTGAATTTGCAGCATACAAGCTCCAGATCATGAAATACCAGTCACAAGAGGCATAACATCTTCCTTTTCAAGTTCTTTTTGTCCTGAATGACTCTGAAGACCATCATTGCTGCTGTTACAGATACAAAGCAGGTGAAAGCAGCTCAGACACTGACTGAAGCCATTACGTTGTACTGTCACACACATGTATGCAGGTACATACCGCTCCTGCACCTTCCACAAGCCTTCAACAGCATCTTGAGCCTCCCACTGCCCAGCACTGAGGAAACAAAGAAGTCCCTGGAAACCTGGCTGCAAAACTGGTTCCTGGATCATTCAGCTGTGCGTGATGCCTGCTAATTACTCAGTGTGAGTGCTTAAAGCCTACAGGACTTCCTAGGCTGCCTCCAAGAGCAACAATAAAACAGTCCCAAGCTCCAGTTTAATGGTAAGCCTCTAGGTTAAACCCTGGGCTGAGTGAGAAATGAAGAATCTGTGCTTTCCAGCTGCTGCTGGGCCCCCAAATCACCTTTGAGGGGTCCTGATGTCAGATAGTGAGTGCCATGGGGTCCGAGGGCTAAGAATATGGAACTCAACCCAGAAGGCATAGGATTCAAATCCCGGATTCTTTGAGTTTCACTTTTATGATCTGGGGCAAGTCACTTACTCTCTTTGAGCCTCAAAGAAAAAAAGAAAAAAAGAAAAAAATAATCTCTGTCTGAGTGTCAGGACTAATCCAGGGCTTGAATCACATAGCAGTTATGAGAATACTTTGCAAAGTGCTACACATGTATGGTTCCATTTCCTGCCCACTTACTATGCTGAGCACCTTATGGCCAAAATTTCATTTACTCCTTGCAACAACTCTGTGGCAGAATACTAGTAATATCCCCTTCTATCGATGAGGGCACTGAGGCCAGAGAGGCTAACCAACTTGCCTGGGGTCACTCAGCTAATAAGTGGCAGAGCCAGGATTTGCAGCTAAATGTTCTTACACTGTGCTAGGCTGATGACCTCACAGGTGAGAAACTGTCAGCTCATGTCAGTCAGATTCCTGTAGGAGGAGATAAGACAGCTCATCTGGTCACCAGGACAGTCCCCCTCAGCTTTGAGGAAGCCGGCAGGTGGTGTGCTGCTCACCTGGAGTCCTTCTCTGACAGCTTCCAGGAGATAGGGGATAATGGAGTAGTTCCACAAGTCGGTGAACCACACTCTCGAGCCATCCACGTCGATGGGGCACGACAGGAAGAGCCGGGGGCCTGGGGACGGCAATGAAAATACATCAGAGCTAACCCGGGGTCAGGGGGGTGGGGGGATGGTGAGCAGGAGAAGCTGTGGTCCGAGCATCCCTCACAGGAAGGACCCTGGGTTTCCTGAGCCATGGCAGCTGTGATGGTAGAAATACCAGCTGCTGGATGGGGGGCACAGAGCAGGACACTCTGACTCCCTATTCTCATCCCTGGGATCTCCTTGAGGAAATCATCCAAAAGACAGGAAAGGCTTTATGGAGAAGATGTCACTGTGGTATTATTAATCATGATTTTTAAAAATGGAAACACACTACGTGTCCAAGAGAACAGCAATGGTTAAGCAAATGAGGGCACGCCTGCATTTGATTACTTTGCTGCCTTTAAAAATAATTTAAAAAACTAAGTAGCAACATAGAATACTTATGAGACAGTATAAAGTGAAAGAAAACAGAACATACTGTATGTAGACTATGGACATAAAACACACATGTATGAACAAGGACAGAAAAAATAAGCTCAAATATAAATTATGATGTCAGGATGGTGGGATGATCAGTGGTCATTTTCTCTCTGTTCTAAATCTGTAACCTTCAGCAGTACTGCTAAAACTTTATTTTTAAAGCAAAGCAGTCCAAAGGGTAGTTTCAACTGGGCGGGGGGGAGCTCCGGGGTGGGGACTCTGCACTGAGCCGGCAGTTTCTGCATCAGCCCGGCTGGACACATCTCTCCTCTACAATCACTGGTGGTCTGGGGTCCATCTCGATCTGGCCTTGTCCCTCTGCCCCCCTGCTCTATCTCCATGGACAGCCCAGTGTCCAGCAGACTGCTCACAAAGCACTGTCCAGGCCAGGGCCCAGAGGACAGCCATCTAAGGAAGCCAGTAATGCACAGGCTTCGCCTCCCTGCTGGCCAGCCCCTCCTCTCCCTCCTGGCCTCCCACCTACCGATGGTGACATCCGAGGAGCTGTGAGCCTCCAAGAAGCGGTTGAGGTGATGCCAGACCTTGGGGATCCAGTCGATGATTTTTACCAGCTCCACATTCCGCACCCGCCCACTGATCTCCGTTTCCATGAGCTTCCTCCTCAGGTACCGGCCAAGGAAACCCTTCACGGGCTCTGTGTGGTTGGCACAAAGCACCCACCTGGGGGAGGTCAGAAATGCTCTTCAAGATGATGAAGGTGATAAAATTGATGGCTGACCTCAAGAACCAAACCATTTTAGAAATGGAAGGTATACATGCTAATTCTAAAATAGGACTCACCATGCACCAAACACAGCTCTAAACATTGTATATGTGGATTAATTCACAATTCCTCAGGGCAACCCTATGACGTAGACAATACCACCATTCCCATTTTACAGGTAGAAATGCTGAGGTGCAGGCGAATTATGTAATTTGTTCAGGATCACACAGCTAGTTAATAGAAGATCTAAAGTTAGAACTAAGATAGGCTGACTCCAGAAGTATGAGCTCTAACCACAGAGATATATTGCCTCCCGTGTTTGGTGTCAGGCTCGGTACTGGGCTATGAAGCTATAATAATGACACAGATGCAGTCCCTGGTCCCCAGGAGCTCACAGTCTAGTGGACAAGGCAGACAAGCAAACAAAGAAATGAGACACGATGAGGCCTAGGGGAATCAGGGAAGGCTCCTCTGAGGAGAGTCTGGGCTGGAACTGGACGGATGGTGGAAGAGCAACATAAGGAAAAGCAGTATGTGTGTGTATTGAACAACATGCTGTACCCCACAAATATGTACAAATAAGTGTTGTTAAAATAAAAAAAATGGAAAGCAGAAGTGGGCGCTGGGGTGCAGGTAGACAGCATGCTGCATCTGCAAAGGCATGGGAAACAGCGTGGGATATTTGGGGAAACTAGCAGAGGTTCAGTGTAGTTTGGACTTGGCCTGCCAATTCAGTCCGCAGGCAATGGGAAGCCACTGAAGGACCTGAAGTGTGAGGCCCCTATAGTCAGGTCTGCATTCTAGAATGCTCTCACTCTGCCTGCAGGGGGCCAAGCTGCAGGCAGGCACGCTAGTTAGGAAATGATTGCAATAATACACTGGGAGATGAGGTGGTAGCGACAGGGGGCAGGAGGAGGAAGACGGGCTTGAGGGACATTTGGGAGAAAGCATGGACAGGACTGGGACAGTCTGGATGCAGAGGTGAGCCATTCTCTCAGTGGCCTGGAAGAGCTGACATGTCTCTGAAAATTACAATTCAGATCCACTTGTAATAGATCTCCCTCAGAGATGCCTGCAGAGCGGCCAGTGACAACGAGCCAGGGAGCCCCAGCCCAGGAGATCCAGGGTCAGCTGAGAGTCAGGGCAGAGGGTGTGCAGCTATGCCAAGGTGAGCAGCAACACAACCTAGCATGACAGAGCTGAACTGTCCTCCCCACACCCTGGCCACGAGAGACACCCAGTATGTGCTGGCATAGCAGGGAGGGGCACACAGGGATTCACAGCAGCTAGAACTCAAGGCCCATGACCCAGCTATGTGGGGGCATTCATAAGTAAGAGCTGTCAGGGCTCCTGCTCACTTGGGACAGACAGACAGACACATCATTGGTGATGTACAGGGGTGGCCTACAACTGGTCCAGAGCTGCCACCCTGACCTGCCATACCAGGACTAAGTATCAGAGAGACCTGGGTTCAAGTTTCAGCTCTGCCACTGACTGGCTGTATGACCTTACACAAGTCATTTAATTCTCAAAGCCTCAGTTTCCCCACTTGTAAGTGGAGAATGATAAATTTAACTACCTGAAGTGGAAGTGAGAATTAAATAAGCTGAGAAAAATGCTTAACACAATGCCCAGCATATAACAGATATTCAGAAGAGGCTTTTCTACTCACCCTTTCTTGCATTCCTTCTTTTTGATTTCATCATTAAACTCAACAAGAGAAGTGGTACCTTACCTGAAGTTATGATGAAGCTGCAGGTTGGGAGTAGAAGAGGTAGCCTGGTTCATTGTGCCAATGATGTAAGGGCTGTGGGGGAAGCAAAGGAAAAGAAAGCTCGTGAGTAAAAGCCAAGCTAGAGGCCTGTGGTGCCTGTGTGTCCGGGCAGATGTAAGGCCAGCTCCTGTCTTCCCCACCCGACTTGTGTGCTGCTTCAGAACCACGCTGCCCCAGGCCGCATGTGTGCACGGCTCCCATTAGATGGCGGCACACCCTCACTGGGCTAGGAGGGCTGGAGCCCGCCTTTACCATTTGTGGTACTTGCAGTTGAGCAGCCCGTTGAAGATCTCGCCCAGAGAGCTGACATGATGCAGATTGTCCAGGATGATGACCAGGGGCATGTCCACAGCGTTGTTCTCACTGTTGCACTGATCGGCCAGGTTGGACAGGTACTGGCGCAGTTCCTATTGTGGGCAGGCCAGGATGGCGGGAGAGAACGAGTTGGTGAATGCACCCCGATGAAGATGCATTAACTCAGGGCCTTCACTTCATCCAGGCCAGTGTAGGTGGAAAGGCCCTGCATGGTACTGTGCTATGAACTTCTTCTGAGTACCTGCCTGTTGCAGGGCATTGGTCTGGTGCTCAAGGATGCGAGTAAGGCCTGGGACTGCCTTCTGGCGTTCACTAGATAACTGAAAATGTTGAGCCCAGGGCAAGAGCACAGCACCATGGAGTTGCACAGGCATGATTTTTATCCCTGCTCTACCACTTCTCTAGAAATGTTGTCACTTTTGTTGATATTTCCTATTATGCCAACCTCCCAGTAGGCTCCAGACAGCAGGTGCCTTATACATTTCTGTACCTCCATTGCACCTGCCTGAGAGCAGTGTACACAGAAGTCCTCGATAAATTATTGCAGCAGAGGACCCAGACACACACACGCGTGCACACACGCACACAAGTAATGCTGATTAGTGATGTGGAGATAATCCACAGCACTGGGGGAGATGAGTCCACATGCACAAGGGACCTAAGAAGGTCCCACTGAAAGGGCAGGCTTTGAATTTAACCTTGAGGAATGAAAGGGTGGAGCATTGGCTCAGCTGGGACTAGAACTCAGCCCTGTGTGCCTGGGGCAAGGGATGCACATGTCAGAAAAGGAAGAGGAAGAATAATGCAATAGGGAAAGGCTGAAACAGTAAGTTAAGGACCTGCCAGCGAAGCCAGAATAACTGTCTGATATTATCATCATCATAATGACAGCTGGCATTGTCTAGACCCAGGCTAGGCTTAGGCTTTACACACATGAGCTTCTGTAGCCCCACAGTAACCCTATGATGTGGGGAGGTACTATGAGTATCCCCATTTTACAGATGGAGAAGTTGAGGCACAAAGTCAGGTGAGTGGCCTGAGACCACATAGGAGTGAGCAGTGGGGATAGGCTGAGACTCGGGTGCACGCCCAGTGTGTCTTCACCACACCAGCCTGGCCTGGATGCCTGTCTGGTTACTCTTTGAGGGTGGCATTTCCTTCACCTCCTGCAAGAACACACCCACCCTGGGCCTCCCTTTTATGTCAAAATGTGGGTTGCTAGCAATAAATAAAGCCTGACTTTTAAAGTTACTAGTTCTTTTAGTACCTCTTCCCCATGGGATATTGGCCCCAGGCACCTCACAAGGATAGGGCTCCTGGCTCCTCGAGACTTGAAACCTTCCCTCCCTTAAACAGGCCTGCAATGTTGATGAGCTGTGCTCTGTATGAGAGTGCCCTGTGAAGGCTGCATGCCTGCGGGGAGGCCTTTCCTAACTCACACAAAGGCTCTCAGTACAGGGGCTCTGAGCACTTCTCTCCTGTCCTGTCCCTATATCAAAACCACTTGAGGAATGGGTAGATGGTGCAGATTCCCAGCCCCACACAACCTGTTGAAACAGATTATCTATGAGTGAGGTCTAGGAATCTGCATCTTCAAGCACACCAGGTGATCTTAAGGTGGAGAAGCCATTGCCAATTCACCTTTGATTCTCCAGCCCCTTTCCACAGGGCCAGCTGTGTGTATTATCCATCAACCCTCACTTCATGCATGAATGAACAGTTCTGAGAAAACACTTCACAACCCCCAGCTGGGACCAAGTCGGTCTCCATCTAAACAGGTTTCCTGCTCTCACTGGGAAGCAGAATGGAACCTGACTACTGACTACAGGGCTCTAGAGTCCCAGGCTTCTGCTTGAGCTCCAGTTCTACCACTTAGTACCATCTGAGCAGTCTTAGGCATGTGGCCAATCTTCCCCCAAGCCTCTGTTTCCTCATCTGCAAAGTGGGGATAGTGCCCCACAAAGTACCCCGCTGAAGGTACTGCTGAGAGAAGGCCAGTGTGCTGGTCATGGGTCAGGCAGTCTGTAAAGGTGAGCTATCGTCGTCGTCCTTTTTGTTACTGCTGTTCCACAAAAGGTTTTATTTTGGAGAAAGAATAACAACTAGTGGGAACATGATAAATTCTTGGTAAATTGAAATGGGCATATCTGGGATGATCTTTAAGAACTACTAGCACTGAGCATTGTAAATGAACTAGATCGACTTAACCACAGAGGGAACGTCTTGCTGGAGGAAGTCAAGTCAAAGCCTCCCATTCTTCTAGCCCCACTCTGCACCCCCTTCACCTGGCTTTCAAGAACCGAAAAATGCTGCAGGCTCAGGATGGCCTCCTAACCTTGCTGGACTTATGGTCCACGTTGAAAGTGGCAATAACCCCATCCGTCAATTCCCGTCCCTCTCGAAGCACCATGTACTCTGACAGCCGGTTGGCAAGGTAGGTTTTCCCGGTGCCGCTGGGGCCGGAGAGAATGATCCGCCGGTGCTCTATCAGCAGGGAGACATAGCGCTGCAGGATGGGCTTGGGGATCAAGGACTCGAACACCAGTGAGTCCAGGCTATTTTCCGCGAGCCCTGCATTTGAGAGAGAAAGGAAGAGTTGAAGCTCTGTAGAAGGGTAGCTCTCTGTGCTTGCCTAACCGGGACTGCCAAGACCCGAGGTTATCCCTTTCATTGGCAGCCCCAGAGACCCCCTCCCCACTCGGGTACACCAAGGCTGGGAGTAAACTCCTGCTGCTCCAGGAAGTCACCTCCCTGTTTATCAGCACCATGAGCTCCTAGCTCCTGTCTCGACTAACGTTCCCAGATTCAGACTCACCTTTAAAATTTGAATACTCAGTCCTCATCTGTCCTCGGCAGATGTAAGGCTCTGGGCTCCGCTTGCTTGTCTGGCTTTACTAGACCTATGGTGTCTGCCCAAACCAAACCTGAGTCTTGTCCACCCATGTCTGCCATAACCCTGGGGTTGTCTCTTCATGCGCCAGGTGCCATTGCTACCCACACTTAATGTACCATGAAGGCAACACACTTTCATCTTTAACATGAGGAAAAACGCAAAGTGGGATCATTTGATTCTGGAACATGAATACTGGCAGACCTAGGCTGAAATACTACAGACTGAGACATTTGATCCTCACCAACACCAAGCAGAAACTTATCTTTCCCCTTTCCTACTGGGGACAGCTTCATTCATCAGGGTTGTTGGCTTTAAAAGAGTTATTTTCTTTATACCATCCCCAAGAGAAAATCCATCTAAAGTTAGCTGTCCAGAAACTTGGGTAATTTTGTTTAAAAATTCCATCAAGAAAATCAGTATATATAAGTGAAAAGTAAACTAAGGGGCATTTATTCTGTTTTATAATAGAATCTTCCTTCCACATAATTCTGTGCTGCAAGCAAATCCTCCCCTAATGCATTTATATGCTTGTTTCTAATCCTCCCCCAACCAAGAGTAACCCCAAAGTGCACTGACTGACCCAGAATGACCACGATGAAGGTCTGCAAATGTTTTATCTGCTGGGGACAGGCCTAAGATTTTCCTGCTACTGAGTTCAACATAGCCTACACCAGCTCAAACCTTGATGCAAAACATGGAGCTGAGAGTCTCTAATCTAAACTTAATATGGATCAGGCTCCACTGAGGGTGGTATGTTCCACCAGAGGCAGATAATCTTGTCACTGTTTCTACAGAGGTTTGGTCTGGTATGAGCAATACATCACCTCTTTTATCCCTCAGTGCTTGTAATGCCCACCTGTAAAACGAGCAAGTAGGCAATGCACGCTTGGCAGCATGGATGAAATGCAAGTTTAGCCCAGGACGTAAAGAGCTCTCTTTAAAGAGTTCTTGCCTTGGACCTAATACCCTTTCCTGCTTCCCCTCACAGTAGAGCTCTTCTTTCTCATGGCAAACTCATTCCAGGTGGTGCATGTGGAGCTGATTTAGCCCCTTCATCCACCCAAAGGGGTAGGCTTGTGACTGGGCTTGGTCAAAGTCTCACTCTAGCCATGATGACCAACTCAGTGATGGGCATTTGATTTGCTGTGGGACAGAGTCACCCCTAGGAACTTTCTGCCACACTTTTCCTGAAAGACCTCTTTCCTTCAGGTTCCTAAGCTAAAAGGATGAATTGGAGCTACCCCGGGCCATTTCATCAACCATGCACTGCAGAGGCCTCAAAAAAGAACCAAGCAGTGATGAGCAAAGCTGTGGCAGGCATGGCCCTGGTGATGCTGAGCATCTGGATCCAGCTGTGCTAGAGATGTACTTCTGGACTTCCCAGGAATGTGTGCCTATAAATTTCCTTTCTTGCTATGGCTACTTTTGAGTTGGTTCCTGTCACTTGTAGCCTAAAGGCACAATTGTGCAATTCTACTTGCCAGCAGGGAAGGCTGCATGAGGCTCGAGCAGTAGATACCACTTGTCCTCAGCAGAGTGAGATCTTAATTCCTGCTAATGACAAGTGGTGGAGTGCTTCTGGAAAATCTGCCAACCAGGAAATAACATGTGCATCAAACAACTCCAAAATTGCATTATTAAAACTGCAGTCAGGAAAGTAAGAAATGGGACAACACGAAGTATGAACCTAGTGCAGTGTTTATAAAAGTCTATTACTAGAATGGTTCATAAAATATAGGAAATAATGGGGTTTTGCAGTCAAACAAATTTGGAACAGATTGGATTAAACAGCCTTTTCAATGGCAGGAGTTAGGACATTAAAGAAGAGAGCCTTTAATATACCAGCTCATTCCTGTCCCCTGGCCCCCAAATCCAACTAGGGATAATGATGCAGTTTTCCAGATTGATTTGGCTGTAAAACTTTTTTTTTTTTTTCTACAGAGACCTTTGTGGGCCTAGAGTTGCATGAAGCACACTTTGGCCTGGGGCTTAACATCTCTGGGTGATGAGGCAATCGGAAGTTCCGGCACCATCCTGCGTGGGCAAGAGCTTCAGCAGTTTCATCAGGATGCACAGAGTGACTCCTCTGTAGCCTCTAGCAAGTCGTGGTTTCCCCATCTGTATAATAGGACCACGTCCAAGGCTTGCTGGCAAGAGTAATTCACTGGTATCGGTAGAGCCCCATTGCAACAGGGCTATTAAGATTCCATCATCTCAGAGTAATAAGGTTAATGGGGCCTTTTGTTATATAATTTCAGCAATAAACTAAAATTATTGTTTCTGACAGTGGTTGAAAAAGCCAAAGATGGTTCAGCTTGCTTAGGTAAGAGTAAATGTGGCGGAAGACAAAAAATTTAAAAAAACAACCCACATACATATGCACAAATAAAACTGTGGCCACAAGTTCCTATGCCAAGTTACAGAACAAAAACTGCAGTTCCTGAAAGCTCTGACCTCTGCAACCAGCCACATTACCTTTGACAGTCACAGAGATGGTGGTGTTTTCTCCAACCAGATAGCCGCAGGGCAGCAGCTCAGGAGTTTCGGAAGTGTTGCTACGCTTGATTTCCCCAATGCTATAGCCGAGAACACTGTCTGAATTCAGGCCTAGCTGACTCACTGGGTCAACGTGAATGATGTATTCCTGGAAAAAAATACAGTAAACACATCAAAGATGGGGCTAAAATCTGCCTGTGACTCATGTTTGCTTTGGGTGATTTATGACCATCATCTCTCTTTTCTCAGATGGTGTCTGAATTGAAATCGAGATGTGGAATGACGAGGAGAAGAGCTGACTTTCTATGCAGATAATGCCCTAGTATCATAGGCCTCTTAAAATACAGGATTTATTTGGTTAGGCTGGGGGAAAAAAAACAAACAAACCCCTAACAAGATTGTGAACGTTTAGTCTGGATGAACCAAGCACGAAAAAGCTAGTTCAGCTGAAGTCTTGAAGACATCAGGGCCTATGAATGGTACTGGAAAATTCATGAAAAAGTGATTTTGACAAGAAATCTCTCCACAACCCCTTCTTTTGGCTCAAAGACCAGACTGATGACAAAGAGAGCAAAACCTAGAACTAGTAGAAAAAAATCATCTCTGTATTTAATTTGAACAGTGTTCCTTCTTAGGTGAGTTATCAAAAGGTTTTAGGTCAGTGAACGTGGGCTATGAGATGGCCACATGATGACTTAGGTAGAGTTCCAATAACAGGCCTTGAGTGGTCTTATTTCTTCACTTACTCTGATGCCCCAGTGTCTGTTTTTAGCCCAAACTGTTGCCTTTCTAATCCAAGGATGTCCCCAACTGTCCGTCAGTAGAGAAAAGGTTTTGGCATAGGTAGTAGAACTAGTCTGTCCTAAGCCACTCATATTTCTTGCCACGTCACATTTCTACAGACTGGCCTGCCAAGATGGGGAACAATCTATTGTCAAAACACAAAATTTTCTCTGTATGAAGCCACCTAGATCTAGATGCTAGAAAGAGACTATGATGTATTAGTTAAGTCAGACCAACTCAACTAGACCAACATGGTCTACTTCTATAGCCATGACAGCAGGCAAGTGCCCCAACCCGAGCCTCACTTTTCTCGCCTTTAAATGGTAAAATAAGTGGCTTAGATGGTCTCTGGCACATACAAAAAGTGTGGGCTATCATTTTTTTGACTTCTTTTGTATCTCTGCCCATAGGGCTCTCTACATAGTAGGAGACACCTAATCAATCACATTGATTAAAGAACAGCTAATAGAACATTCTATTCTGTTAGGTTTTTAAATATGTAACATGCTCATAAGGATACAGAGTTAGGAGCGTGGTGGGGGCAGAGGGGCGAGAGGGTAGATAGGGTGAGGGCTGCATCTGTTAAGCAAAATCAGCAAAGAAAAGAGCACCAGTCTTGTGGTGAGATGATCTGACTCCATCACTTGCTTTGTGGCCTTGAGTAAGTTAAGTGATGCTTGGGTGTTGGGATTCTCAATTGTAAAATGGAGATAATAACACTTGGTTGACCAACCTTGAGAAGATCGTAATTTCTGAAAGTGACTCGTAAACTTATAAAATGTGAGTTCTATTTGTTGATATTGATGATCACTAGAATAAAATCCATTCACAGGTATCACTTGCATTTATTATAAGAATGCCGTTAAGAATGAATTTCCCGGGGCTGGCCCGGTGGCGCACTGCTACAGTGTGCCGCTTGGGAGCGTGGTGGCGCTCCCGCCGAGGGTTGCGATCCCGTTGCCGGTCCCGGTCCGGTACGGGGGCGACACTGAGGGTTGTGATCAGTTGCCGGACACGGAAAAAGACAAAAAGGAAAAAAAAAAAAAAAAAAAAAGAATGAATTTCCCCTGACAGTCCATCACTCTACTAGCAAAGTTGTGAAATGAAGCTATTTATTGTACCTTTCTATGCTAGATGTTGCTAGATTTTGGCAGCTCTAAAATTCTGGGCTTCTCCCCTTCATAAGGCTGGTGAAGTCAGCCATAATGTGGAATCTCCTGGCAAAGAAAAGTCTGGCTGCTGATGCTCTGTTTTGGTGGGCACTGTGGGTTCCCTAGCTATCTGAAACTACAATAACATATTGGCTAGAAATGCTAAAAAAAAAAAAAGATAACAAAAAACTCAAGGGAACTTAAAATGGTGACTCATGAGGCCTTTTGCCACTTATTTGAGATGGTAATTCAGAGCATCACTGGGATTTAATCACTGACTAAAATTCAGCTTTCACTGTCAGCTCCCACTCCACCCCAAAATAGTCTCTGGCAGTGATATAGACCCTGGAAGACAACAGAAACTGTACTCAGAAAACTCAGACTCCCCAGCCGAGGTGAGTTAGGACGCCCCACCAACTCCACTTCCAGCTACCCACGTGTTTCCTGGACTTGGCCACCTCCGTCCCTCAGTGTCTACCTTGTTGGCAGCCTCTGATGACCAAAGACTGGTGCTCTTGGTCAGCTTATTTCTGCACCTTACATGCTCAATGTGCTTAGCTGCCTTTGAAGTGCTTTGGGAACATATTAAATTCGGAAAAGCCATTTCTGACGGATGTTAGTATTGAGTTAATTACATGAAAGCGCACCGTGGGATCATGTTTAGTGCTCTTTATTAGACTTCCAAACATGAGAGAAAGGGCAGTGCCGTTCACTCATTTTAATTGTGTCAGCATGCTGCTGGGGACTGTGGTTAGTTAAGAAAAGCGTTAGTAGTATTTCCAAATCACCTTAAGCGGAGGTGATACGGTTTTGTGATTAAATTTCTAAGCTAGGTAGTTCTACCTGGGGAGGGACAGGCAGAGCAGGGAAAGGGATCCAACTAACCTCCTTCCACTTCATCTCCTCCTGAAAGCTGACAACTATCTTAACATGCCTGCCTCCTTCCTTCCGAGCCGAGCATTCACCAGTGTCATCCAGCAACATGTCTGCGAATGGAAAACATCAACAGCCTTAGGCACATGGGACAGCAAAGCCAGCTTCCTGACACCCCCGCTGCTTGTTGACACAGCAGCAGGACAAACCAGGTGTCGGGGTGCGGGGAAAGGGGGTGGGGAGTAGGGGAAGGGGTGAGGGCTGAATGGAGAATGCAACCACAGAAACCAATGGTGGACCAACCAAGGAACCAGCAGGCGGCAATGCACCTTGCCGAATGGAAGTGCAAGGGGACGCTCAACCAAAACAACAGCAACAGCAGCATCATGGATAAAAAAGAAAAGCATCAGCCTCAATATGCTTACAAAGAAAACCCAGATCGTGTTCACTGATGACTGTGCCAGCCTGGAATCCAGCCTGAAGGCAGGAGGATCATGGACTAAGCCATTGCCCCAGCTGGGACCTGCTACTATGGGGTTTGTATGCAGCATTCAGCTCGCAGGTCAGCCTCTTAAAATGGATCAAACAGAACGCAGCATGGTGGGTGAGGGGATCCAAGCTCATAGCCTGGAGACTTTGGGCACTGGAGCAAAGCATGAGAGCAGTCTAACGGCTGGGCTTGTGTTGCAGCAGACACACACCCAGACACACACACTCCAAGTGCACACACGCCTGTTGCCTCTCCATTTGATCTGCTGATCTGCTTATCCTGGGGTTCTCACTTGGAGACCAGAGTGCTGGCTGCAGGTCCAGTCCTTCCCTCATGTCTTGTGAGTCACTCACCCAGGCTGGTTGATTCAGTGAGGTTCAGGCTGTGCTGGGAGAGGCCCATGGACTGCCTTGGGGAGGCGGAGATGGACACCTGGGAGGGAGCCCGGCTGCAGCCACTGCCTTGAGACTCTGACTTTAGCCGGTCATTCTCAGCTTTCAGCTTCTCTATTTCACTCTGCAAAGAGTAAGGGTGAAGCTCACTTAACTAGGTGGATGTAATATGAACAAGACTTTTCTCGAGGAAAGATCTCAAAACTTGCTACAGGAACCAGGTGTAAGTAACCAAGGCAAGTAACACCAGCAGAGAGATTCAGCAGTGTTTGCTGCCTTTGCTGTATACAAAAGACATGTCTGGCAGGGGAGAGTCCATCCTGTCAGAGAACTGGCCTTTGAAAATACCTGTTTCCCAGTCTGCTGCTTGAGTGTTAAGTGAAAAAGAGTCTTATAACCTAAGAGGTTTGTGAAACTCTGGGTTTGACAGGTTTCTTTACTCCAGGACTTCTCAGAGCCTTTAATGAGCTGCTACGCATTGTGAATCTGAGTGTGCAGTATTACCCAGCCGTGTTTGATCAAAGAGCTCTCCTTTCATAGAGCCTGTCACAGAATGAGTGTCTCAGAGAACCTCCTTTGGGAAATACTGCTCTCCAGTGTGGTTCCATTCAGAAGACCCCACAGGAGTCTTTCACTCTGTGAATATTTATGAAGAGCCTACTATGTGCAAAGCACTTGTGCAATGTACAGAGAAAGGAATGCAAAAAATAGCATCTTCACACTGTGGCAGAAGGTGGAAGGAGCTGTCAGAACAAATCTATAGGAATATTCAGATGTGGGCACTAACTCTTCCAGCTGCAGGACTCAGAAAGACTACAGAGGATGAGGCATCAAGCTGAGCCTTAAGGGAAGGGTCTGATTTGGATGTACAGAAGGATGTGCAGTGGAAGAACAATATAAAACAGAAAGGCTCAGGGCATGGAAAGGGAGC
Organism: Galeopterus variegatus; assembly: GCF_000696425.1. NCBI lineage: Eukaryota > Metazoa > Chordata > Mammalia > Dermoptera > Cynocephalidae > Galeopterus > Galeopterus variegatus. Next base: position 87,864 of record NW_007732118.1, read on the forward strand.
AGTCAGTGGCTCCATCTGGCTTGTGAGTAGAGTCTGAAAAGTGGAGTTAGAGAGGGTGGCATAGATTAAGAGTAATAAGGACCCTGGAGAAGGCCTTGAAGACCAGGTGAAGGAATCCACATTGCATGCAAGAGGCAATGGGAGGAGCCACTGAAAGTCTTACGCAAGGGAGAGGAATGGAGTCTTACTCTTTCAAAAGACTGTCTTTGAGCAATAGGTGGGAGGGACTGAAAAGAGAAAGGTTAGGAAAGCAGAAGTTTGCCACTGGATCTGCATCCTGATGTACCCTTGGGGCTTGGCAGCAGCCTCCTGGAGCTCCTTCCTAGACAAACTTTGGCTCAGCCCACGCTCCTGGGCTCTCACCTGCATTCTGTTCATGGCCTCCCGGAGCTGGTCCAGCTGGTGGGCAGAGCTGAGGGCTTCTAGGCGGATGTCCGTCAGCTTCATCTCCTTGTCTCTCAGCTCATTTCGGAGCTGCATGACTGTCTCTGCTTCACTATCCACACACTCTGAAATTCTATAGAAACAGGAATATTACTGACGAAAACAACTCTGGGTTCATCAAGTCTTAGTCCCCTACTGACCACTGGTGCATGTTATTCATCAGGTTTGCTCAGCAGTAACCATGCATACCCAGCTGTCTTGTGGTTCCTGGAGGTGACAATAGCAAAAGCACTTGAAATTCACCAATTTTATTACTTCTATACACTCTTTCTTTGCAGAGCTCCGACAATCAGAATGGCTTTGGTGCATCCTTCTGCAAAATTCCCATAATCTAGGGATAAGCAGGAGCTGGCAAAAGGGAGAAGTAACCTTTGGCATTTCAACCCCCCCTCAGTGTGTGCACAGCTGGGACCCTATAATGATACACATGGCCCTTCAGTTCTAAACCTATTCAGAGAAGCAAGGCCAACTGTCTGTTTTAAAGATTTAGAAACTCCAAGGTTAAACAGCTGAGGGGGGATTATTTGCCAAAAATGGGAAGAAACCTAAAGATATGAGTGAAAGGAGTTAGTGTGTTTCTGATCACATTCTAAAAACTCACTCCCCTAAAAGTGTCCAGAGAGATCAACCTTCTTTAGTTCCCCCATCCCCCACACTGCTTAATACCCTCATGGCAAGAAGAGAAACATCTTCAGAGTCAGAGTCCAGAGAGGACGATGTGACGTAGAATCCAAGATTTTCTCTGAAATTTCTCCAGCCTGGCTACTTGTCTTCCTTTCTCACCTCAACTCCAGATCAAGGTGACTGTGGAATCCTGATGAGTACCTCTTTCTTTTCTTTTCTTTTTTTTTTTCCTGGTGGCTGGCTGGTCCGAGGATCCGAACCCCTGACCTTGGTATTATCAGCGTCATGCTCTAACCAAGTGAGCTAACTGGCCAGCCCCATCCCTCTTTCTTAAGAGGTGGTTCTCCTAGGCTGCACTTCTTACTTGATTAGTTAGCGTTGTTTTTCAGACACTTGGCAGGTCAGCACAAAGTGGAAGATTGTAAAAGTCAGCATGAATTGCAATATTAAATAAGATAGTTCCAATTAAAAAAAAAAAAGTTCTGTGAATTTCAAAGATCACAGGATCTGGGGTATTGGGTGATCCAGAATAGAAAACTTTGACATTTCTCAGACTGAAGACAGAAAAGAAACCCCCCAAAACAACAACAAAAAACCCATAAATAAATAAATAAATAGGAAAAAACCTCCACGTTCATAGTTACAAAGCTGAAGATGATCATGTCTGAAGAGGTGGTGAGCATGTGGTCTCTGCAGAAACGGTCACGTGCGCTCACTCTCCAAGACCAGAGCACTAGCTGTGGGGCTGAACAAAGCCTGACCTTTAAAATTGGGTGAGAGCGGGAAATTGTAACTGACAAATGTCAAGATGATCATGTCTGAAGAGGTGGTGAGCATGTGGTCTCTGCAGAAACGGTCACGTGCGCTTACTCTCCAAGACCAGAGCACTAGCTGTGGGGCTGAACAAAGCCTGACCTTTAAAATTGGGTGAGAGCGGGAAATTGTAACTGACAAATGTCTAAAATTTTAAAAGAGGGCTGGCCGGTTAGCTGAGTTGGTAAGAGTGATGTTGTTAACACCAAGGTCAAGGGTTTGCATACCCTTACTGGCCAGCCACCAAGAAAATAAAAAATAAGTAAAAGAGATGTAATTGTAGAAAGACAAGAAAAATTTAACACTTGAATAGCCAACTCTTTCCGACTGGCCCCTGAACTGCTTTGATTGGAGAGATACAAAGGGAGTAAAACTACCTCCTATTTTTAAAAGTTGTCAGTAACCAAGGAAGCTTCTCAGCTTCAATATCTTCTTGAAAAATCCAAGGAACTCCTGAAAATGTTATAATTATTCCCATTTCCTACCTATGAGGAACTGAGGCCAAAAGATTTGGGACGAAAAGGGCTAGAGAGACAGAAATGTCTTTAGGATTCAGATCATCCTTTCTGTCCCAGCTCTCTGAGTTTTGAATAGCCTGTGCTTTGTAAGGTTTAACTACAGAGATATGCTTTTTTTGGTTTGGAAGGTTTGCAGGAGAGCTTGCAAAAACTGGTTCTTTCTCGATAGGACTATGGTTTCCTGGTTTAAATGGAGTGTAAAGTATGAACAAAATTCCACAGTGACACTCTGGTCTTAGCCAAGCCATGCCATACACAGATGTTGAAGGCTCTAATTCATTGCAGAGAACAGTCTGTTGTGGTTCACACTGTGTCAGACTGGTCTGTCCAGCTCTCCATGGCAAGGCACTTAGCTCAAGTCTCCTTCACATGGCCTGTACCTTTTCTCTAGAAAGGTCTCTCAGCAAGTGAGATAATATTTCCTCGGCATCCACTTTGTGCAATACACCACCTGGGTTACTTTGCAAAGCTTGGCTAAACAATGACTTTACAAAGGGAACCAAACTAAAGTAAAGAAAGTTTGTGTTGGGAGTACAAGGTCCTCCTGTGCTCGTCCAATATTGACTAGCTCTCAGAAATGGTGAGGCCACATGGGACGGATATCCTACAACATGGAGATGATGTTGAAAACAAGTACTTTTGCAGAAGCCATGACTAAGTTTTAGTCCCTAACCCTACTGCCCAAGACAGAGCTTTCTCCCTTGGTCCCTTCCGTGACTAGATTTATGCTATGTCACCAATAATTTTATTGAACTTAACGGGTTAGCGTCTGCTTGGCTTCTGGTTCCTCCAGGACCAGGGTTTTTCTCTGCTTCATTTCTAGTGTCTGAGCACATTGACCAACATAACAGGTGCTCAGCAAATGCTTACTGAATACACGAACAACTGGGCTAGGTATCTGAAATATATTATCTTACTTACTTTGCACACTACTAACTCCATGAAGAGGTTCTGTAATTATCTCCATTTTTAAAATGGGGAGGCTGAGGTACAGACACATTAGCATGCCCAAGGTCACCTACTTAAAAATGACAGGAGGAGGATCAAAGCTGGTAGGTCTGTTTAACTCAAGAGCCCATGCCCCTTAACTATATCCAGTAGGTGCTCAATATATGCTTGTCCACTTCATGGATCACTTACTGAAGCTACCTGATGTACATTTTTTTCCAACTCAGTCTCTAACCCATTATTCCAGCCTATTCCTGCTGTCTTGTCCAGAGGCAGGGCTGGTGGCATAACCTAATTTTAAACTCCTCGAGTGTGGGAAACGTTGCCTTCCCACAGTGACCATTCCTTTCGCCCGCGGGTTGGGGAATTTTCTAAGTCCAACTCCTCTGCCTTTGGTTTCTTCTTTGAACTCCCTCTCACATCTAGATTTGCACATTCTTACAAACCCTTCAAGGTTGGAAATAAGCATTTGCTCTCAGCCCACCCTTTGGAAAACTAGACCAAAAACAAACATCTCCAGTGTCCACGGATGCTGTGGAATGTAAGAAAAGGGCTGGGGAGCTGACAGTCTGCCCCACCCAATCCCTGTGGGGAAAGTGGTTTGGAAGGAGAGCTCCCGCTACGGTCCCGTACTGCTGACTGCACCATCTCCAACCACTCTCTCCTCGTCTTACTTGGCCGCCCAGCAGCAGTTGGCCCAGTTCCTACTCCCTCCTCCAAAGGGTTTCGTCTCTCTGCTCCTGGGTTTCCTCCCACCTCGCTGGCTGCTCTCCTTTCTCCTCCTGACCTACAAATATCAGAGTGCCCAGAGCCCAGTCCTGGCTCCTCTGCTCATCTTCACCTCCATTCAACCCCTTGGAGAACCCCTCCAGTTTTCCAGCTTTCCATACCACCAATGACCCATGTCTCCCAAACCCTGCCTCCAGGAACTCCAGGCTGGGCAGCTTCTCCATATGGGCATCTCCTGGGCAACTCAATGCGGCCAAACCTGGGCTCCTGATCCCCACCCTGCTTCCATCTGTGTCTCTCACCAGCCCCAGGTATTCAAGTTGCAAATCTAGAAACACCCAAGGATTATTCTGTCTTTCCCTCAACCCTCCACATCTGACCCATCGCCATGTGCATCAACTTTTCTTCCAGCCCTAAATCCATCCAGGACCCACCACTACCATCAGTCACTCATTCATTCCACCAAACGTTTCAGTGCCTGGAAAACCAACAGAGTACCTACCTCCATGGAGCTTACACTGTGGATTTGGGGTAGGGGTGGGGAACAGAGAACAAATAGCCAAGGAAAGTCAGAATGTTGGGTATCAGGTGGTAATGCAAGGGTACTTCAGAAAGTTCCTGGAAAGATTAGTATTATCTTTTAATTCTGTTTTTCCAGGAACTTTATGAGGTACTCTCATATGTGTGCGATAGTAAAAAATAAAGTAGGAGCAAGGGGACGAAAAGGGGTGCCAGCTGGTGGTGGGGTGTTATTTCATGCAAGGTGGACAGGCCAGGCCTACTGATAAGATAACACTGAGCACAGAACAGAAGGAAGTGAATATTGAGAGGAAGAGCACAGCAAGCAGAGAGCACACGAGAGTGAAGGCCTTGAGCTGGGGAGTGTGACCAGAGTGTTCAGAGAACAGCCAGTGGGCCAGGGGAGGTGCTATCAGCCTCTCTGTGAACTCCCTCTCTTCCTGCAATTTTGCTCCATGTTCTTTATCCACAGAACAGATGGTGATCTTTGCAAAACACCAACTCAGATTATCTCACATTTCTGCTTGAAACTCTCCCACTCTGCATGAAATCAGATGCAAACTCACTTTGACTTCAAAGCCTTACATGTTCCAGGTCCTGCTTTTCTCTGTGGCCTCTTTTCTCACCACCCTCCCGCTGCCCATCACACAGCAGCTACGCTGGCCAGCACTCTCTTTCTCAGACACATCAAGCTTGTTTCACATTAGGTTCCCATGCTAGTAATCTCATGGGTCAGGGAGGCTGCCACATGCACACCAGAGCCCATTTCCTTCCCCTCTTTCCCCCTCGCAGCTGGTACAGCCCTGAGCCCTCATCAATAGACTGTGGGAAGAGATGACGTGAGCATCTTCCAGGCCTGGTCCATAAAACCCTCCTGCAGGATCCTGTGTGATCTGTCCCCTCCCCCTCCTGCTGGCTGGACATGGAGCACTGAGCAGAGGACTTGGACCCTGTGGGGTAGCAGAAGCCTAGTGACTAGGAATAGGCTTCACCGCACGGCAGGCTGCCTAGTGACTAGGAATATCTGCACTGGATTTGGACTGAGTCAGAAATAAACAGTCATATGCAAAGCCAGTGAGCTTTGGGACTGAGCTTGCTACAGCAGCTAGTGTTACTGACCAGAACTAACCCTGTGGTTCCTGCTGTTGCAAGGGATTGCAGCTGAAATGTCACCTCCTCAGAGTGGCTTTCCTGACCACCCCGTCTAAAGTTGCTGCCAAGGTACTCTGTGTGCCAGCACTATTTTAACTCACAGCATCAACCCTTAGTACTACCTGATTTTTCTAGTTTATTCAGGATTTGTTTAATGTCTATTCCCCTCAGCCCTTGCATATAGAGAATAGGAACTTTATCTGTCTCAAACACTGTTGTAACCAGAGCCAAGAATAGTGCCTGCCACAGAGCAGAGGCTCAGGAGTGCAGTGAACCATACTGTGTTATGTCCCCAGCAGTTCCCAGTCTCCCCAGGGGTGGGAATCTGGCTGTCATCCTCTTTAGTCTCTTTGGCACACCCAGACTAGTGCTCTGCTCACACAGGCCCAGGCTCTGGAGGCAAGAGCCAGTCAGGAATGGCTTGGGATGGTGGGTGGGGACCCAGGTATCAGCTCAGAAAGTGGCACTGCTGACCTCCTGCAGTGTGAGAAAGGCTGCCCAAACCAGTAGGGCTATCAGGAATGGCTTGGGATGGTGGGTGGGGACCCAGGTATCAGCTCAGAAAGTGGCACTGCTGGCCTCCTGCAGTGTGAGAAAGGCTGCCCAAACCAGTAGGGCTAAGACCATGGTCTGCCAGGCCTAAAATTAAAGAAGACCTCTAGTTCTAGTTAAATCAATAAATAAGGCATAGATGATGAGTTCATTTGTCTTCTGGTCAGCAAACAACTGAGTTGGCTGCTTTGGGATGACGGCATGCCTAAGACCTGTCCATCGTTTCCTTCTTAAGCACCCTGTGGATCAAATAGGACACATGTACTCAGCCCTTCGTCTGCTCCTTCACCCAAGAGAACGCATGGCACTGGGCTGGGCACTGCAGGGACATGCTGAAGCCCAGCTCTTCAGTGCTCCTCTTCCTTCTCCTGCTCAGGTTTTATCCTCCTCCATGATGCAAATCCACATCCCTGTGGCCACCTTCCTACCGGGATGCTCCCCAAGAGAAGAAGAGCTAATCATCCAAGTGGAATGGAGGCCCTAACATAACAGGGCCATGTTTCACGAGTGGGTGGGGTTGCTTAAAACCATACCCCATGTCCTCTTTTCCAGGCAGCTGGTGTCTATAAAGACCTGGCCTCTGGATAGGCCGGTCTTCTCACCTGCACCCATCGGGTGAGCCACTTGGGCAGGGCCTCAGGACTTGTGCAGGCTGCCATCTTCAGTGGGCTGGCTGGGAAGTGGACTTAGGGTGGGCTCTGCAGATGCAGCCTCCTGACAATGAAGGAGGAAGGAACAGGAAGAAATAGGCCCTTAATACACAGTACCTAACTTGGCCAACCCAAGAATCCAGTGAACTAGATATAATTAACCCCATTTTTACCAATGAGGAAACTGAGGTTAACACAACCAGTCTTCTCTTTCTAATGCTAACTCAGTAGCTATTCTGACTCCAGCCCCAGCTCCCCTCTTTTCCCAGGCACTGTCTCATCTCCCTGATGACTGTCCTTAAGACTACCTATGCTCCAGTTCCCCTTCTTTAATTCTAGGCCTGGCAGACCATGGGCTCAAATTGCCCCTACTGGGCAGAGCAGCCTTTCTCACGCTGCAGGAGGCTGGTAGAGACACTTTCTGAGCTGACACTTGGGTCCTACACACCCATCGCAAGCCATTCCTGACCTGCTCTTGCTTCCAGAGCCTGGGCCTGTGTTTTCAGATGGGGCACAGGACTGTCTCCCTATGCCCCAATGGAGAAATGAATAGCCAACGCTCAGTGGAAATTGCGGGAGACTGGTTGGGCAACAGTGTAGGACTCTTCTCCTCTATGAAACTAGCAGCCAAGGGAAACAGCACCTAGATAATGCTAAGTGAGTAAATGCAAGTCTCATTGAGCACAGCCAGCTGTGTTCCTGAAGAGATCTGTACAAATTGACTCAAAGTAAATTCAATAGGGGAGTTCATGGTGACGAGTCAGTTGACAAAATACAGAATCCTTTGGTAAGAGAATCGTCAATGAATCTTTCCATTTTTTAAAACTTCTAATTTCTATGTTGTGATCTCAGAGGAAGAGTCAAAACCAAATTTTGATCAAAGAAGAAAAGTATAACCTAAGTCTTGTCACGCCAGATGAACCAGAATTTTGGCACAAATTGCCAACACTCATAATACCATCTCCTCTATCACAGCAAAATGGTTCTGGCTCTTTTATATCCATTTATCTTGTTCAGTCCTTAGGACAGGATAAGTAGATAATATCCATTATCCAAATGGACATATAAAGAAATGGAAACAGAGAGATTAAGCAACTTGCTTAAGACCAGCCACCTAATTATGGACACTGTCACCACCAGAACTGAAATCTAAGTTGCCTTTCCCTTTCAACCTTCCCAGTCCTAAATCACTGAAGAACATGAACAGTCCTATTAAAGCAAAACATAAAGGGTCCCAAGGAGCAGATGTACCATAACAGGACCCCCCAAGCCATTGCTACTGGAGAAGGTTCTTAAGAAGCCAAAGATGTCACCTGACCAGGGTGACTTCCAAATACAGACTTACAGAGAATTGGAGTGAGAATTCCTCAGCAGTGGAGTGGAGCCCGTGGACCCATTGTGTGGCAACTTCGGCGATGAAGGCAAAGAAGAGTCCGTCATCTCCTCAATGTCTGAATGAGAGGACGCCGACTTGGGGGACCTCTTCTTCCCGAAAGCTTGCTTGAAGGAGCTGCGTAACTGAATATACAGACCGTCAACCCTGCAGGAGCTGCAAGAATGCTTAGGCCTTGGCTAACAAAGACATGCACACAAAAGAGTGATTAATTCTCCCACGTTTTCACCCCCCAGTGGAAAAAGGTTCCCAACAGCTCTCTTGAATCAGTGCATTAAGGGCAAAAGAGTTATCTGGTGTTGACAGCTCAAAGGACTGGACCTGTGGATAACATTCCATGCCTACTCTGGGTTCAAGACTAGATGCCAACAGCAAGACAGAGCCTGGCTCAGCAGATGGGTGTCAGGAAGACGAGGTGGCACAGCAACAAAGCGGGGTGCTCAGATGTGGCAACGGATGCGGATGAGGTTAGTCATATCAATGGATGGGTTAGCTTGGTATCTGATATTAAAGTTGTGGTCTTGCTTACCTCATTGACCTGCCAGAGAAAACGCAAGCAAAAATGGGGAAGGGGAAGGAAAAAAGACAATTTTTAACAGAGAAAGCCAGTGACAGGAAAAGCTTTGGACTTTTCAGACACAACATGGCTCATAATAAACACCACACACAGAGGAGGTTGCCAGTAGGAACACAAATCCTTCAAAACACTGGGGGCATCTTCCTCCATCATAAAAGGAAGGGAATAGCAGGTTGGGGAGTCCCCTACCATCCAAGTTTTTCCAGCTTCTCTCTGTCTGGTTGAAATGGCTATCCCCACCCTCCAGAGCATCTTACCCTTTTCTTGCTTCTTTCAGCCATCTCTCTATACATTAATTTGGAGGGGAGGGACATGTCTTCTTTTCTGAGCAATGCCTTGCTGTTACAGTGGTCTCACATGGCTGTATGGCTCTTTGATGTATCTACTTAGGAGTTCCTGCTGCTCTTCTATACAAAAAGATAATCTGATAAGCAGGAAATGAGCCATCTCACTTGCCACTCAAAAAATGGGTAGCTTTTTAAAAGAAATTTATTAACCATATTGGGGAAAAGGGATTGCGATATCACAATTTCCCCAAATGATGAGATGGACCTGAAAATTCTAATGAGAACATGAAGAATTAAACACAATGTCTTCTCTAAAAGCCATGAGCAGCGTGTACTTTCTAGGCCAAAAATAATGTTTCATCTTGAGAAAAGGTCTTTTAAAAAGTAATTTTTGGGGCCAGCCCGTGGCTCACTTGGGAGAGTGTGGTGCTGATAACACCAAGGCCATGGGTTCGGATCCCTATATAGTGATGGCCGATTAGCTCACTTGGGAGAGTGTGGTGCTGATAACACCAAGGCCATGGGTTCGGATCCCTATATAGTGATGGCCGATTAGCTCACTTGGGAGAGCGTGGTGCTGACGACACCAAGTCAAGGGTTAAGATCTCTTTACCAGTCATCTTTTAAAAAAAAAAAAGTAATTTTCTTTTTTTAAAGTCTTTTCTCCTTCTGAAAACATATTTTAGGGGCTAGCCATTGAGAATTCAGAAAATGGGCCATTCTGAAAATTGATGAGATTTTTCTACAACAATGTGTTTCATCCATGACAAACTGTGTGTCCAGCTGGTGGGTGAATCGAGATCCCATTTCCTCCTTCTGATCATATCTCCAGAGAGTAGCCACAGAAACAGAAGGATCTGGCACACAAGCCAACAACCCAAATCCTTGCCTCTACCTCTGCTAAAATGCTAGGTGTAAGAGGAGATTACAAAGATTAGACAAAATTAAGCTTTGGGATTAACTGAGGATGCTAATTATCTCCATCCTCCCTGATTTCGCTGATAAGCAAAAGTTGTCTTCAAGAAAACATAAACAAGTTTCATTTCTTGAACTGAAGAAAATGGATAACCATTATTTTACATGGAAAATAATTCCCTCTCATCACTTTGATCAGACCATATTTATTAATCGCACAGTAAAGATGGCAACGTGAGTTAATCCTATCTGCTTAGTCACAGCAAATGAGTTGACCAAAATCCATCAGTAAGTTAAAGAAAAAATTTAATCAGAATGATGAAAGGGTCACACGGAATTAGCCTTTCAGCTTGCCTCCAGTGCAAGTCATCAATAACCACAATTATAAAATCCCTACCTCTTCTATTGCTAGACCTCGCCACCCATCCAAAATGACACAAAATGAACAAAAAGTGCATGGAATGAATGAGGACACTGAAGCTACTATGAAAACACAATGGCATCAGCACTGACAAAGGAGGCCCTTTGAACACCAGCCAACTTCAGATCAACGTGGGACATTTCTGCACTGAAGACAAGGAGCATCAGATACCAGTCAGAGCTCCGCAGCCTCAACGGCAGAACTAAAAACTAGGCGGGGAGGGGGTGGTGGAACTTCCCCAGGAGAGCGGGCAAAACTGTTCAAGACACCATTGTACAAAAATTCAAATAGCTCATTGGAATCATGGCAACATGGAGAAACACCACAGTGGAGACTGATTCTATTAAATTTGCCAAGTACAGTCCCCAGTTTAGAGCCACTCGCTAACTCCTAACATTGATATTATGAAACTTTTATTTACAGAACACGTCAAAAAATTTTTGAAGAGAGAGTTGGTTTGATGCTATCCAAGGCAATTGTATAAACAAAAAGATAAAGATTATAATTAATGATAGAATAACTAGTGATATGTGCTTAAAAAATATTTTGGAATGAACTAAGAAGAAACCACTTAAGAGTAACTTTGTTCTAGTATCTGAAATTTTGTGGCCACAATATAATGAGGAAGAAATGACACATATATGAAATGAAAGACAAGTACTTCACATAAAGTCTCATGGAAGAGAAAAACTACAAAGTGGTGGAGATTCTATTAACTTTAGTGTTTTGCTGAGCACAACACTGATTTTACTAAAAACCCCAAACTGTTTCCTTGGATCTACCCTCAAAGGTCTGTGTTCTGAGGTTAAGAGCTAGCCTGGGCTTTATCTGGAGGGACACTCTGTCAGGCGGTCCCCAGGAGTCTTTGGCTGTACACTCACCCAGTTCTTCCTCTTCTTTTTCTTGGAGTCACTCTCTATGTTGCTGCCCACACTGGAGTGGCTAGTGGCACTGTTGATGCTGGACACACTGTCGGAGGAGTGCTGCCTGCGGATGCGGAGGTCTGCAGACTGGGCGGTGCCATTGCCTGGAGACCAAGGCAGGGTCGGATCAGCAGCTGCTGACTTGATCCCAATCCTTTGTCCGAGAGAATGGCCTTTAAACCGAAACCCACACACCCAAGGGCCTACTAGGTATTTTCCATTTAGACAGCAATTTTTTTCCTCACTGCTCGTTTTAAATCCTCGAGTAGGTGGGTGTGATGTCCTCTTTGGTCAATTAAACGAGGCCTATCACTCCCCACTTTATAAAAGGGAAGTCAAAGGAGGTTTAGGGAGAATTTCCCTGACACCAGCTCTCTTAAACTTCAAATAGGCACGAGAATGTGGTTTTGAACAGGGCAAAAGTCATCTTTGTTGTTAGCCCGTTCTCTCCCCTGCTGTCTGGGCTCTTGCCGCATCAGCCTTCTTCCAGTCCCTGGAAGGCCCCACTCACCTCAGGGCCCTTGCATGGCTGCTCTTTTCCCTCACCTCCATCTGGCCAGCTCTTGCTAATCCTTCTTATTTCAACTCTATCATCAGAAGGCCCAATAAGCGAAAGAACAATGATACTGAAAATAACAGGTGCTGTACAAAATCAAGTTTGCGGACAGGTTTCCTCATGAAGATGGAACTACACCTGTAAGTCTAGTCTTTAAGAGCACTGGTTTTAGAGTCAGACCAACTCAGATTCTAGTCCCACTTCTGTATCTTACTACTCTCTAACCTTAGAAACTGACTCTCATCTCTGAAACTCAGTGTTCTCATCAGTACCCTGAGGAAAGGACCAGTGTCACAGTCACACGGTTGTCGTGGAAGAAAACTAAAGATAGCTAAAGAAATAAAACACTTAGCACAGTGCTTAGAACACAGGAAGTGTTCCCTAAATGCTGGCTATGAATATTACTTCTATTACTCATATTATTATTACTGTTAATATTGTTATTGCAGGACGCAACTCGCCTGCACACCCACATATTTTTTAAACCCCAGCTAAGATACACAAGGACGAAGCAATTCACTCAGAAATGTTTTCCTGGACAAATAGGAGATGAACCCATTTCAGTTTATCCCTTAGCAGCATGTAAATATCAAAGTGTTAGTGAAGTTAAGGGCTATAAAACACCTTGACCCTCTGCCAATAGAAGTATCTTTTCCATTCCTGAGATACATCAGAGAGAGGATGAACTACAGTAGCTGTCTTCATAGAGGCCAGAAGTAACCAGATTATAAGTGTTTGCCTTTTGGGATCTGCTGGACTGACATGAGCTGGATTACACAGCCACCCACCATCTAGCCGGGAAGTTGCATCATACATTGTCAGGGGAGGGTTCCTAAAAGCAGGCTGGTCGTTTGTCTAAAGGCTGTTTCTCCTATGTTACCTTTGCAGTTGAGCTCCGGTGTGTTAATTACTCCATTAATGGCAGCCTGGGCAGCTGCGTTCTGTTTCTTTAACAGCTCAATGGTTTTTCTTAACTCATTCAGTTCTGAATCCTGAACAGAAAGAAGCATTGGTCATCCTAAAATCATTCTGTAAAGAGTTGGACAGCAGTACAACTTAGCTTCAACAGGGGAGGGTAGAGAATGAAGGAGTTCAACAAAACCTATCTCATATATTAAGTTGGATCAATTTTCAACAGGCATAAACGCATGCATAAAAGGAGTGGAACATGATTACGAGATCTGTCACTGAAGCCGTTACCATCATTCAGTCTAAGTCACATTTTCACTCAACAGACCTACTCTTTGTAATTAAATTTTAATGGTTCAAGAAGTACATTAAAATCTATACAATGATCTGAAATGAAAGAGAACAGTATTTTTAGGTTTGTTGTTAACTTCAAGCAGGGAGAAAAAAAAGCATGCTTTCTGATTTACCTTCTGCTCAGCTGTCATGGTCAAACTCTGGAGCCTGATTGTCATGTTTCCAAGACTCTGTTCAAAGGCTGCCACGAGGTGAGCCTGGAGGGGTAAACATGGCCTCAGTTATCATACTTTGCAAGGCAAGAGTACCTAGGTGCTGCTGAGTCTTAAAGACGGAAATCCTCATTGGGGCCACTTGATCTAGTCCCTGCCTGCTTCTTCAGCATCCTATTGAATCCCACTCCCCACCACTCTTTGGGATCCAGGTACTCCTTTCACTTGTTCAAACCCTGTGTTCCTTCCCACCGTAAGGACACTATTCATCCTCCCTCCTCTGCCTGGAATGCTCTTTCCCCACCCACTCCCTGCTCAACTAATTTTTACATGTCTATCTCAAGAGCTCTCAGCTCAGGTCTTCATGACATTCCCAGCCTGGGTTGGTTTCTTCATATTCCTTCTTGCAAGTACCTGTACTTCTGACATGTGCTTTGTGATATCATAGTTAAAAATACATGTAGTCTTGTGATTGCTGATTGATGTCTCTGTCCTCTACTACACTACAGGGATTATCTTCTGTTCACCAAGCGCCAAAATCATAGTAGAGGCTCATATTAAGCATGTTTGTAAAATGAATGGACAAAGTGGCTGGCATATTTTGCTTGTTATAATACTGATTAACAAAAAGCCATGGAAAAGCCATCTGCTACCTCCTTGGAGAAACCTCCAGTTCCCCCAGGGAGTTATGATGTATCCACAGGCTCCCAAGCACTTGTTAGCACATGACATCAGATGTGACTTTATTTTATATATTAAAGAATTTTACATATATAAGAATTTTTTTTACATGCTGCCAATTTTAATGAAATCAGGTGTCCAATTTTCAGAGATGTTAAAATGTGAAAAAAAAAAAAGTGTATCTTAGAATTGAGAAATGTGTTTTCCTGCCTGCCACATTCTCTGCAACTCTCTTCAAGGGCAAGAGGTAACTTTGTATCCCAACACTAAGCCATCTGCCTGGGACACAGAGTAGTAGGTGAAATGTTGGTTGGTTGAATGAGGATCCTGCTAATGTCATTAAAATCAGGAATAAAGAATGGATGCTTTTCAAACAGTCACGCTAAGGAATTTTCAGCAATCAAATTAAGAATCCGTTAGCTAGAAGCCATCTGCCTGGGACACAGAGTAGTAGGTGAAATGTTGGTTGGTTGAATGAGGATCCTGGTAATGTCATTAAAATCAGGAATAAAGAATGGATGCTTTTCAAACAGTCACGCTAAGGAATTTTCAGCAATCAAATTAAGAATCCGTTAGCTAGGATCCTCTAACCTCTAACCTCTACTTGTATAAATGGAACAGCAGCATGTCCTACAGTTAGAGCAACTGGGCAGCAGATGACATGGACCACTAGACTGTGCACTTGATGAGGGCTGACCATGTCTAGCTGCTCACCCTGGGCAGCAGATGACATGGACCACTAGACTGTGCACTTGATGAGGGCTGACCATGTCTAGCTTGCTCACCCCTGTGTCCCCACTGCTGGTTCAAAGCAGCCACGTGATAAATATGTGTTGGGTGAGCAATTAAAGGATTAAAAGAAAAGCACTTACATGAAGGAGGCAATGTGGCATAGGGGAAGGGAATAGGATTTAAGAGTCAGGTCTTCAGCTCTCATCCTAGTTCCTTCTGATTATCCATAATGCTGAGCAAGTCATCTAATCCTAATGACCTCAGTTTCTTTATGAAATGGGAACAATATTTATTTTCCTCCCAGGGTTATTTTGAGCATTAAATGAAACAAGGTAGGTGAAAATGGTCTACGAACTGTTGAGGAATTGCAAAACACAGGATAAATGGGCGCCGTCGGGGGAAGAAAGAGGTTTGGGAATGAGAAAGTAACAAAAGAAACTATGAGAGGAGATGTACTACCTGAGAACGCAGGTGTAGGGAGGGGGAGTAGATACACAGAGGCTACAGGAAGCATGAGAAGGAGGGGATACTTGGGGAGAGTCTGGGAAGAAGTAAAACTTGATCATGCTGTAATATTCTAGAAGAAAAGATGACTGGTACACACAGTGAAGAATAAAAGCCGGATAACAAAAGAGGGAGGGGACAGGAGGAGAGAAGGCTTTGCTCTGGCTGTGAGGAGGGTCAGTGACATTTCAATCTAAGGAGAGATCTGAGGATTGAATCAGAGGCCTCAGTTACTAGACTTCATCAAGCAGAGATGGTCAAGGCTAAGACATCTCTAGATTCAGCTGTTGGCAGGAGCAGGACCACCTGCAATAGAAATGTTAAGTGGAATAGCTAGTTTCTTTCTGATTGCACTCCCTCTATTAAAAATAGAGAAAATGCCTCTGCGTTTTAAAATAGAGATATGCTTAGTTTGCCCTGGAGAATGTGGCAAAACCAAAGCCAATCAATTCAAAACAGTCACACAGTGGATGAAGGACCAGGCCAGGACATGGATTTCTAAAAGAACGTCTGCTATCCTTGCATTGCAAAGGAATGACAAAGTTACATTTAAATGACTGCATTTCCATTTGTTCCAATTCTGCATTTGATTGCCACCCATGATTCCAGTTGCGGGCATGCATATTTTCTATTTAATTAAAAACAAAAATAAAAACCTGACCCCATGAAGACTGCTACTGAGAAAGCGTTTCTGCAAGCTCAAAAAGAAACCGCATTTACCCTGCAGAACCCAAGGAACTCATTCTGCTGGCAAGTGGAAGGGCTGCCTTTGTGTCATGAGCGCAACTATGAACATACAGACTGGAGAGGCCGACCCAAGCCTGGTTCTGAGCCACACAACAGCCCTCTCATCGAGCGCCGTTCTCACATTCCCAGGGAAAACAAACATAAGGGGTATAAAAACACCTGAGGAAGGTGGCTTTGAGTAGTCTGTCCTAGAAAAACAAACACAGCTTGGTCTATGAGAAAGATGGCAGACAATAAAACACGTTAGCACTGACGTGTGTGGTAAGACTAAATATTTACTTTAAAACAATATTGGATTCAAGGCTATTATGAGGAGCAAAACACACGTATAAAATAATATAAGGGATCTCACTCTGACTCTTCTGGAACAGACAGTAAAGTTCCGAATGGCCCAGTGTAAGGCTCCTTGTCGTAACACAAGGTCACTGGAGGAATTAACCCAAGTTCACTGATAAGAAAATTGTTTACCATTTGTTGATCAGTAAAGAGCAGCAATTGATGGCTGTGATTCTTAACTAGGAGAGTAGCTCAGAATCACTTGGGAGGGGGTTGCTGTCAAATCTCACATGTTTGATTATGCCCAGAAGACCCTGGCTCACTGGGTATAGAGTATGTTCTGGGTTCAAATGCACCCATCTGCTTATCCAGATGAAGAATCTAAATTTAGAATACCTCAGCTGTGTTTCTGAATAGGATCTAAGCCTCAGAATTCAGTTCTCATGTCAATTTCTAATGTTCTTTTGATAGCATTACGGATGGTAAAAGAGGTAAGGAAAATAAAAGATTATGAAACACACAGTGGCCTAGTATGTTAGGGCCCTGAAATAAATCAAAGATTTCCAGAAATATCAGAGAACTTAGGAGACTGAATAATATGGGGGGGCAGCTGCCATTTACTGAGTTGGTAACTAAGGTCAAGCACTGTGCTGGGTACCTCATGGGCAGATTTTAAAAAGAAATAGTTTTCTTGAGTAGACTCAGGTGCAAGCTGGGAATTACCAGTGCAAAAACTCCAGGTAAATGATTAATTTGGAGTATTGACTCAGTTTCCTAATCAAAGGAAGACAACCTTTTGAAGTTGCTCTCCATTTTAATAGCACCAGGGTCACGCAGGTTGCTTTCTGACAGGTTTGAACACATTCATGTGTGGTCTCAGGCTGGGCTGTGAACTGAGCAGGAGGCCCTGCCTCAGAGGCATTTTTTTTTTTTTTTTTTGGTGACCAGTAAGGGGATCGCAACCCTCGGCCCGGTGTCGCCCGCACCGCACTCAGCCAGTGAGCGCACCGGCCATCCTTATATAGGATCCGAACCCGTGGCGGGAGCTCCGCTGCGCTCCCAAGCACTGCACTCACCCAAGTGCGCCATGGGGCCGGCCACTCAGAGGCATTTTGACACCTTCCAATATCTCAGGCTCTGCTTCTGGTGCTTCAGCCCTCGCCAGGCCACAGGTCTGCAGCAGGGCTCCTTTATAGACTGGGCTGATTTTTTTTGGTGACCGGTAAGGGGATCGCAACCCTCGGCCCGGTGTCGCCCGCACCGCACTCAGCCAGTGAGCGCACCGGCCATCCTTATATAGGATCCGAACCCGTGGCGGGAGCTCCGCTGCGCTCCCAAGCACTGCACTCACCCAAGTGCGCCATGGGGCCGGCCACTCAGAGGCATTTTGACACCTTCCAATATCTCAGGCTCTGCTTCTGGTGCTTCAGCCCTCGCCAGGCCACAGGTCTGCAGCAGGGCTCCTTTATAGACTGGGCTGATGGGGTAGGAGACCCCTGCCTCTACTCTGACTCCTCTAATCCTCTTTCCATACCACAGTCTGGAAGCTTCCTAAAGAGCAAATGAGACCACCTCGCTGCTTGTTTAAAACTCACTGACGGGCTCTAACTTCAGGAGGAAGTTCAAACTCTTAGCCTAACAGCTAAGACAATGTGTTTGGACCCTTGCCTTTCTCTGATGCCTTCTTCCTTCCCATTTCCTTTTCCTCCCCACCCCTGCCTTTCCCCTACATCCAAGCCCATAGACTCTAATGACATCTAGCTACTTATAGTTCCAAGTGCACCAAGATCTTTCACCTTGGCCTTTACGCAAACTATTATTCCCTTTGGTTAGAATGCTGTCCTCCTCATGCACCACCCCCTACACAGCACCCATCAAATGTCACCTCCTCCATGAAGTCCTTCCCAATCCCCCCTCCCACCGAGACTGATTTGGGTGTTCCTCCTATCTATTCCCACAACCTCCTCCCTTTATCTCTATCATGTCACAGCAAAATTGTTTGTCTTGTCTCCACTGTACCAGAGATGAATACTAAGATGACAGTGACTGTGCTTGCTTTGCTGTTGAACCCACAGTGCACGGGGCACAGCTGGCACTCAAACAGTTGTTCAATTGAATGCTGGTTGGCAGTGTCTCCTGAGCATGGAATCGTGTATATTATAATCACAGAGCAGCTGGCTATTTATTATGGAGTCCCAAATTTCTTTTTTTTTCCTTCCCCCTTTCTTTCTTTTTTGTTTTTCTCTTAAGATCAAAATTTTCAGAAAGGGGAAGCTACAGGAAATTAACGTTTCAGTGAGCACTTAATATATCACAAGCAACAGCTCTAAGAGGTGTTATCACCCCCATTGCACAAATGAACAAACACAGGCTCAGACGTTAAAGAACTTGCCCAAAGTCATGGAGCCAATAAGTGTCAGAACTGACATTCACACCCATGACGCTAGGGCTTGTGTTGTTTTTATTACAGTGTGTCACTTCTATAGTGTTCGGACACAGGAGGTACTAAGGCAATGCTCAGAAGGCAGGAATGGTGGCCTCCTGTCCCAGTGCCTACCACCCTGTGCCTGTACTTACATTTGCTGTCAGCTGAGTGGTCAAAGCTGACACCTTCTCCTGGGAGGCATCTAGTTCCCGCCGTAGTTTGCGAATCTAAAGAAGACAAGGGACAGAGTTACTTGCTTTGTGAGCCCATTTCCAGGTTGAGCTGGGTAAAATAATTGATAATAGTGAAGAAATCCAACCAGCAAACTGTTCCTTACCTCTGACTGGCATTTTTCTTCAGGCTGCAAAGAAAACAAAAGGGAAATTAGACCAGTTGAGGAACAAAGAATAGTGTAGTCCAGCCTATGGGGAACATGATATTTGGATATTTATATCAGTCTGGAAGATTTATTAGTTTCTTTTTGGTATATTTCTCTAGATAAACTTTTCCAATTAAATGGACCCATCAGAAAGGCCAAATACAAATAGCATATTATTTTAAGAAATTAAGAGGAATTAGGACACCACTCTGGCTGCTCTGGTTGTGAGGAGCCATGCTATCCACCGTGTTGATGGTGATGGGGTAAGGTGCTCAGGAGAAGGTATGTGGTGAGAATGGCACAAGCCATATTTAGCAAACAGAAATACCAGACTATCAATTAAATTTGAATAGTTTTTTTAGTCTAAGTATGTCCTGTGCAACTGTATGTGGTGAGAATGGCACAAGCCATATTTAGCAAACAGAAATACCAGACTATCAATTAAAATTTGAATAGTTTTTTTAGTCTAAGTATGTCCTGTGCAACTCTGGGGATATACTTATAATAAATAATTATTTGTTTAATCTGAATTTCAAATTTAATTGGGTCTTCTGTATTTTATTTGGCAACTCTATCCAGGCAGGAAGGAGGACTGCTTCCAAGTTAATTCTGCCCCATTTAATCCCTCCCTCTCACCTTCCTAGGGCACAGCAGGAGCAGAAAACAGCAGGGAAGGAAATTCTCAAGGTGAGGGGGGCTGGGATCCCCTATCAGCCAGCCTAGTAGCTCCACAGGCTGTGAGTATAGATGTGGCCTTCATCTTGCTGCTACCCCACCTCGAATCCCCCAGTTACCTGTGACCCTGGGAAGTAAGGGTGAATCCCATGGCCCTTACTGACAGAGACTTCTGTGCTAGCTGTCCATGGTGACATAGGTACCTGACAGTCAGAAGCTACAAGACTATCTCTCTCCTCCTACATGGGGAACCCACTGCAGGATGGGAGAACCTGCTACAGGATGAACCTTTCTTTCCCTCCTCTGGTTCCTATGGGGACCCATAAAGAAGAACCCACTGCCTTTCCTGGAAATGTTGGAAGTATTCCTGCCCTTCTCTCCACCCACTACCGCAATATCCCCAGGGGTGGTGGAGTGACTTGGATGTAGGTGAGTGGACATCAGTAAGGACCCTAATCTGTCTTTGGGTCCCCACTGAGTGTCCTAATCCAATTTTATTAGTAATAAACCCATTACTTTTAAAGATCAGCATCTGTCTCTGGTGACTACTCTATTGGTTTAGAATACAAAGGGGTCTGATTTATTAGTCCCTGCAGACCCCATGTGCATCAGCTGGAGCAGGTGGGCAGCTGTATCCTGTCTGATCACTCTTCACCCCTTGCTCCCCACTGTCCTCCCTCTTGATCCTGTCCAAGAGCCCCTTTCCTCCAGGCTGGTTCCTAACAGCAGCAGCTAATTTTTAAGTACAGGGGGCCAAATCATTTAATCCTTACAGTAACTCCATAAAGTAGGTTGGTCTGTATTCCTTCTGAGGTTCAGAGAGGTTAAGTGTCTTGCCTAAAGTCACACAGATGAACAATCTCCTTATCTAAGAAATGCTTTCAGGAGAAGGATGGAAGATGTCCTCAGGGCTCACTCTTCCCTCCCAGATAATATTCTTCTACCCCTCTGTCTGTCCATCCCTCTGTCCATCCATCCATCCCCACTACCACCACCTATCAAATATTTATTGATTTTCTACTACATGCCAAGCACTGTTTTAAGAATGCCGGACACAGCTGTGAACACCAGAGTACTGACCTCATGTTGCTCATATTCTGGTTACAGTAACTAGCATTTATTGAATGCTTTCCATGTGCCAGAGACTATTCCAAGCACTTTACATTCATTATTCATTTAATCCTTATAACAACCCTTTGAGTAGGTACTAATACCATCGCCTTCTGTTTTGCATATGAAGAAATTGAGGCACAGAGACGTTAAGTCCATGGTCACATGGTAGAGCTGGGATTGGATCCAAGGTAGTTTGGCTCCAGAACCTACGATCTTACCCAATACACCCTCCTGCTCTTTGACCATAGCTACATTCTCATGGAGACTTTCCAGAAAGAAGGTCCCTGACTTCTGAGTCTGATCCAAAGGAGAGAAGTTTATGGTGAGACTGTCACAGCTAGTTAACACTAACATGAGGCTGAACCACCCATACAGGACCAGTTTTACTTCTAAATACTTCTGTCAACAGGCCTTAACAGTGCTTCCCCATGCCTCTGCCACTGTCTGTCATTGTGCCCACCTGTCTCTGGGGTTGGGCCCCCATTCTCAAAAGCAGCCTGGGGAAATCATGTGCTTTGTATCTTGCCCCCAGCTGCTGCTGCTCTTCTGTACATCTGGGAACCCTATGTGAAGTTGCAGGCCTCCCCATCCACCCAGCATTTCCCTGGGGAGCTCAACTGCTGCTCCCAATCAACCAGGAAAGCAAATCTGATGCCAGATGTGGCCTCTTAGATTTTCTCTACTCTAAGGGCTGGCCATGACTTCTCCTTGGCAATTATTGAGCATCAGGTTGCCTTCTCTTTCATTTGTAATTAACATCACAGACACATTTCAGGCAGAACGAGCATTCTTAAAAATCTAAGAATTACAGAGATTTCAAGGAAAGAACCTACTGGTATAGAATGACAGCCTTTAAAACTTTCACCTATTAAGCAGACTCCTTTTTCTGGGTCTGTGGCAACATAAGAGACCCCAAAGATCTCTTTTTAGACAACAAATACTTGTTAACCTTAACATTTACAAAGGTTCCTGAGAATCTGCTTCAGAATTTTATCATAACATCAGTTAATTAGAGCATGGTGCTGATAACCAAGGTCAAGGGTTCAGATCTATCAGCCAACAGCAAACAAAAACAAAAACAAAAACAAAAATTTGTCATCACCAAAAAGCTAATAATAGATAAGAGACAACACATCAGTGCTAGATGGTAGCAGAGTCTAGCCAGACTTGCAGTTTTTCTTGGAATTAATAGGCTATTATTCTAGCATGAAAACATTCAGATGTTAGGCTATTTTTTAAAAGTCTGCAAAAAGTAACCTGTATTTTCAGAGAAGCACATATAAGGACAGCAAATGGGAAGCTTTGACTTCATGACTCATGGAATGTCAGAGATTGTGGGGACCTCAGACCACCAGCTTGTTCAGCTTCCTGACCCTGAGGGCAAAACTGAGACACACCCTGAAAAACAGGGTGATTTGTCTAGTAACAAAGTGAGAAAAAATAAGATTAGACTTTGGGTCTCCTGCTATCCAGATGAACATGTAATTAAAAATTATTATTATTAGATCTTTGATAATTTGTTGAACTTACATCAACTAAGAAAGGACAATTTAAATTTCATGAAAATACCATCTTCATGTCCACATACCCAGAACAGCAGCTACTGGAAGAGAAGCCTTCACTACAGGCACTCCAGTGGTTGGCATGAAGGGGGTGCCCCAGGAATTGCATGTGACTGTTTCCTAGATCTGAATACCCACAGGTGGAAAAGCTCATGCTCTTTCACTTCCATTTTTCGCTTTTCTGAGAAGGGCTCACCCCTCTCTGTGTTGGCAGAAACCCCTGGGAATGCCACTGGGAAAATATAGGCCTGGGGCACTAAAACGTCTGCTGTGGCTGCTCTGTACCAACCCTGGGAAATTAGAGTCCCACGTCCCTGGGTGCCCTCTGCTGCCTCTGGCTTCCTCATTCAGTAGCAGGCTGCTTTCTCCCCTAACCCCTCTTCTTGGGGCTTAATCTAGAGCCTGTCATATACATGGTGCCAGTAAATACTGCTGAAGAAGTAAATTTAGGTTTGAAAGTACCATCCTTGATACCCATATACCAGACTTTATTTCTAGAAGAAAGTACTTACTTTATCCACTGGCTGATAGCTGAAAGGCCATTTTTATGCTTTCTTAGTAGATAAGTAGAACCCTCCCCAACAGTACCCCATATAAAGCCTTTAAAAGGAAAGCCACAGAAAATTTTTTTTAAAGAAATAAAAACCAGGACCTGGTGATGAAATTTCAGATGAGATGATTAGCTAAGGAAAGGGGAATTTTGAAGCTGTGGGGGTGAAGTAAGAGCAGAAGAAAGAGTTTCTAGGTCTTTCAAAGCAGACCATGGCAGCAATCACTGAAGTCTGTGGCTCACTACAAGCCTGAGAAAGAGCAATCAAGCCCTGGTTTCTTTAACTTAATTCTGAGCTGGCCTCTTACTTTCAAGGGGCTATACACAGTTTACCCTGCTATACAGCACAGAAACCTGGCCTCGTCAAAACCTGAATTATTAAAACATTCATTTCCATGGAATTCGGGGCTAAAGAATTTCTAATCTACAATTAAAGTGATTTTTTTTCTGTAGAAATTCCAAAATTAACATTTTTAAGATAAATAATATAGATAGCTATAAAAAGTAAGTGCGACTGAACAAATCCAGTAGTACTGCAAATCCAAATGTATTTGATTACATCTGGCTTTTGTTTAATAAACCTCTCGATGATAGGTAGCATTTAGCAGTGCTTACTCTGAGCTGTCTGTACTCTATTCATTGCTTTACATGCATTTTTTTATTTCTTTCGATCCTATTTTTTGAACACCTACTATGTGCTGGACAATTTTCTAGCACTATGAAAAAAACAAAAAAGTCCTTGTTCTCAAGGTGTTTATACTGTAGTGAAATGTAATCTTTGTAACACTTGATCCTCATTACAATTCTATAAAATAGAGACTGCTATTCTTTCTACTTTACAGATAAAGAAACTGAAGCAGACAGAAGATTAATAAGTTGTTCAAGACCTTTTCCAAGTCGACCAAGAGGTAGCCAAGGCTTCTCACACATTCTAACTAGATACCACTCAAACCACAATATCACTTTAACAAAGCAGCCAGTTCCTGATTTATTAGTTGGTATATTAGAATTAATAGCTGATTGTGTATTTCAAATCTTGTTCCCTAATTGAGTCCCTTGTAATGGAAGTGCTCTCTCTACGAGAAATGACTGTTTTATTCTTGACACATTTGATAAAGAAAACTCCAGTTCATGATCATAGCCACATAGCATTGATTTATACTCACTGTAGAATAAATTGACGACGTGCTGGAAACCAATGAGAGTGAGGATCCGTGAACTATTAAAACAAAAAAAAGAAAAGAAAAGGTGAATTCCACGGCTGGCTGGTATGGAACCAAAAAAGGGGGAGGGAAGGAGGAAATCAGCAATTACAGGATACTACCAGGCTCGGAATGACTTAATCTCAGCTTGACCCAACCTTTCCCAGTAGGGTGATAGGACAGCACCAAATAAGGAATAATTTGCTAAGGAAGTCACTTTTCTATTATCACATTTTTCTATGACCTACGTACTTTTTTCTTGACTATCAAAATAATATATGTTTACTGAATGAAAATTCTCAAGTACAGAGAAGTGTTAGGAAGCATATTCACTGTCATAACCTGCAGTGACTCATAATTCCACCACCCGGAGGCAACCTGATACCATTCCAGCATACTTTATTCCACTCTTTTTTCTAATGTATTCCTTCAGGGTTAAGATTGTGTTCCATATATATTTTATACCCTGCTAGCATCTGTCACTTATATATGCAAATAGATGAACTGATTATTTTGAACCGAAGAGGCTGTTGGCCACAGTAAGCTTATTCTAGATGACCACTAGCACAACATTGTTTAAGAAAACATATCCACTGATATACAGATTCTTTATTTGATTTCTAACAAGTCTACAAAGTGATGAGCAAGCAGTGTCCTCTTTTCTGTTTTGGACTTGTACTTTTTGACTTAGAATCATACTCCAATACCCTTAGCACCTCTTCCTGCTTCCAGCCAGAGGACACATTTTATCATTTGTTCTAATTTTAAAGCATGGTCTTTTCCAAGACTGGGTATCCTGGTTGCCTTCTCTTTCTGGAAACCAGGTTCTTAATTTTCTTGGTAATCTCTAGACAACTTGTTTGAAAGAGAGAAATATTCCTGTGTCAAAACTTCACAGGCCTTTTAACTGGACACAGCTTTCCTGACCATGGGTGAAATGCCTCTACTCCCACACTGAGCAAAAGAGGGAGGCTCAGGAGTAACTATCCATGGGTACTCAGTGGCATTCACCTACCACCCAAGAAGTGACCTCAACGTGGATTAGTGGTTGGCAGAAGCTATCCACCCAGAAGATACCTAATGAACAGCTCAACCTAACACTTTGGTACCCCTCTCCATTGTCTTTCCAGTAAATATTACCTGACCTCCCATCCTTCCTTTATATGTTCCTGTCATGCTCTGAATCCTGCCCTTCTCTCCCAAGCATGCTCTAGGATAGTACTTTGAGTCTGCCCATGCAGTTCTCCTTGTTAGTGTGCCTAACCAGATCAGGATCAGCTCGAATGGCATCTTCTCCAGATAGCCTTTCCTCCTTTCCCTAATTGCCCCCTGGAGGGGCTTCCTCCTTCCTCTGAACCAACACAGCCCTTGGCTTGACACTCTAGCACTCTCCTCTCTTAGCAGGTGCCTACTGCTCTGGGGCTGTCCCTACACCATTGCAGACATCTACCCTCCTCAGCAATGCCCTGAGTTCTAGAACTTTTCCTCCATCCTTTCTCCCTCCATGACTAACCTGACTCATGCCCCATAAAGTCAGTTTAAGGTGTTAATAGCTAATAATGCTTTCAGTGTTCATATATCCACAAATAAACAGAGAACTCCAATGCTCTAACCTACTGGCCTAACGTTCCAAACGAGTAAGTCACTTCAGCTCCATGACACAAACAGTAGTGGAGAGATTATACTGGAGGCCACCTTGGTGAAGAGATGTGGGTAACATGAAACCACTCTCCAATCATACCTACATGACTGCCCTGCCAGAGGCCCACTCCAGGGGCCTGCATAGAGCTGCTGCATGGCCTTTGGCTGCTGGAAATGGAAGGGTTTTTCTTATATTTCTACATCTCATACACATAAACTTACAAATGCAGTTTCAGCAATAACTCAGTGCAAGCTTGGGGCCACATGCAGAGAAGAGCACATCTGGCAGGCTTAAGGTAAAGGTAATTATTTTTCTCTATAATTAACTCCTCTCATTTGTTAAATAGCAACAGTGAGGCTGTGGTCCAAAGAAACAGATTCCTTGATTTCCAGAGTCAACCCCAAACTGAATGTGACTTGCCTGAACCACTGCAGTTGGCCCTCTTTCAAGTGAACTGAGCCAAGTCAGAGACTGGGTTATGTTGAGTGGATACTTTTGAACAACAAAATGCTTATGAGACTTACAGAGCCAAAACAGCTAAAGCATGCCATGTAATTTTCCTCCCTATACCTATACCTCCAAAATCTTACAGCTATAAGGAACCACAGAGAATATCTAGACCATCTCTGCCACTGAAGAAGAGGTTAAATGACTTGCTTAAGGTCACACAGCAATTCAAGAACATAATCTGCTGACCAGAAGCATAGAGACTCCTCTGCCCTTGAGTGACCTGGTTTACTGGTTTCTGGATTTTTTGTTTGTTTTTAAACAGCCTTTTAGTGTTTTTTAGAGTGATTTCCTAATCCCCTCATGCAATCTACACATAAGCACAAGCTGGAACTGATGTTTGAGAAGAAAGATAAGCTTTGGGTAGGACTGAAACCACTAGACAGATGAAACTACTGGACATATACCAGGCAACAAAGCAATCAAGTGCCTCTGATGGCACACTTGGGCTTCTCATGTACATACATACATACATACATACATATATAGTTTCACACTAGTTAAAGTACTTTCTCATTTATACTATTGTTTGGAGTAATCCTCATTGTCATAGAGAAATTGCAGGTAATAATCCTAGATTAGCAGGAGTTACTACCCATAATTAATAAATGAGTAAATTAAGGCCCACAGTAGATGAGTCATGTGTCCAAATACACACAGCAGTCAGGAGCAGAGAGAATGTGCGTCTAGGCATCACGCTCTAGTTCTCATTCCACAGATGGGAACTACGGAAGGAACCAGGGAGAATGAGATGCAGTCCTGACGGCTAACAGACTGCCCTCCTCTCAANTCAAGTGCCTCTGATGGCACACTTGGGCTTCTCATGTACATACATACATACATACATACATACATATATAGTTTCACACTAGTTAAAGTACTTTCTCATTTGTACTATTGTTTGGAGTAATCCTCATTGTCATAGAGAAATTGCAGGTAATAATCCTAGATTAGCAGGAGTTACTACCCATAATTAATAAATGAGTAAATTAAGGCCCACAGTAGATGAGTCATGTGTCCAAATACACACAGCAGTCAGGAGCAGAGAGAATGTGCGTCTAGGCATCACGCTCTAGTTCTCATTCCACAGATGGGAACTACGGAAGGAACCAGGGAGAATGAGATGCAGTCCTGACGGCTAACAGACTGCCCTCCTCTCAACCAGCAAAAGAAGCACAGCAGAACAGAGAACACACTGACAATGGATCACAGCTTGCCTCAGGTCAAAAAAGCTCAGCTAAGCCAAATGTCAAGGTAGGACTGAGTAGAAATAGAGGGCTAGGACCTAGTTCCGGTGCATAAAATCTTCAAGTCACTACTTCAATTTCACCATCCAAAAAAATGGGGATGACAATGGCCTTGGAGGAGAAGGATATGACATGACAATTATAACAATAGCTACCATTGATTGAGTACTTACAATAAGGCCCTTTCAAAGTTATTTGCTAAATGCTTTTAGGATTTATCTCACCTACTCTGCACTTCAATCCTCTGAAGCAGGTGTAATTATTTTCCACATTTTAGAGAATAGGAAACAGGTTGAGTGAGCAGGGTCAAGTGCCTTCCCCTAAGTCACATTTCTAACAGCGGAGGTGCCAGGATTTGAAACACAACTGGAGCTCAGGGGCTAGACACACCAGTGAGCTGCAACACAAGATTTCCTTATTAATAAGCTACTCTGCTCTGAGATTCCATATAAACTGATAGGGCGGGGGTTTCTGTGTTTTAGATTATACTAGATCTTAGTGATGATTGGTGAAGTCACAGGAATTTTTTTCTCCAAAGATATCCATTTTAAAAATGCCTCAAGCATTCCCCTAAATGTACGCTATTAAAGCTGACTTTAAGATTGCATAATGCATCTGATGGAAATTAATTTACCTGAAATAACTTTGAAAGGTTGCATCTGGGCCATGCCTGTACCTAATCTACATATTTATGATACTCACTTCCTTCAAAAGGGAAAGTGCTAATTAAATTGCACAAAAACCTCACACAAACACTCGTACTAATTCTTCCTAAATTTCTGTCCTGCTTTATGGCATATGATACACCTAATTGACTATTATAAGGCTGTTCTATTTGGTCTAAACATGAGGTGTGAATTTTTCCCCAACTGTTCCTACAACAATGGTAGTTTATAAATTTAAAAGGAAAAAAAAAAAAAAAAAGAAGTCTTCACCCATAGGGATTAAACACACCTAACTACAGAGGCCCTATTTTATTTTGTAATGTAATGGTTTTGAAAGAAATAAAATCAATCTGATGCCAAATTTCCCAAAAGATGAAAAGGTTATGTGTTCACAGTATATAGACAGCAGTCCCTCCTCCTTCCCCCGAAGTTCGATTTTTACTTCTGTGCTTCAATTCCATGTCACCATGAATCACTGGGTTTACAAAAGTCTAGACACTGCTTGTGGGCAAGCACTTTTTTATCAATGTCATTTTGACATGCCAGCTATTCCACAGTTGTGCTGCCTGACAGCTTGGTTACAGATGGAATAAATAAAAGCTATCTGATGATGATACTGTAATGGTCCTGGACCTTCATGAGGCAACATGTGCTTGTCTGGACAAGTTTCAGAACTGAACGTGATTCACTCAGGTACACACATGACAGAGAAAATGAATACAGCACAGGGCTAACTCCATATGCAAGTCATCACAGGGAGGGTGGGAAAGGCTCCATGGCTGTGCTTGACCAGAAACAAGTTCAAGACAAACTGCTGCCTCCTTCACCTTCGGGTCAGTATATCCTCCACTACTACAGCTCTGAGCGTAATAGCATTGATTACTAGCCCTTCAATCTAGCAAAATACCTTTACTCAGGCTCCTCCCCTCCTTAATCTTCTGTCCCAGCAAGTTACCACATATGGATTTATAGACTTGCATCTGTTCACCGGATGCAAATGCTACATAAATCAGAGGGGACAGTATTAAGTCACAAAG
The DNA here is from genome assembly GCF_000696425.1 of Galeopterus variegatus. Lineage (NCBI taxonomy): Eukaryota > Metazoa > Chordata > Mammalia > Dermoptera > Cynocephalidae > Galeopterus > Galeopterus variegatus. The sequence continues at coordinate 117,244 of NW_007732118.1, forward strand.
AAGATTAACCAGGGGGCAACTGCTCTGCAACTAAATTCTTCATGAAAACGTTTGTTAGAGAATAAAAGGAAAAAGCAGAAGCCTATATCTTGTATTTCTCTCCCTTTTGACTTGGAATTTCCTAAACAATCACACAAGTTTGTCCTTTCTTACCAGGAGGATGCTGGGCATATTTTCCCAGTCTTGTAGGGACTGGGACCAGAGGAAAGCACCTATGACTCACCTCACCCCACACACACATTCTGTCTTGACACTGGCAAAAAAAAAAAAAAAGTCACAACTAGAGATATGGCCCTCAGCCTGGGCTCCATGTGCTTCAAGAGTCCCCAGCCAGAGGATGCCGATGCTGAAGCTGTGCGTATAGGCTATGACATGTAATAACATTACTGTGTTAACATGTATAGGGATTATGTCACTTAATTCTCATAATTCCCGCTGTATTGGTGAAAAACCAGAGGCAGAGAGGTGAAGCAACTTGCCCAAGGCCATCTACCTAAGAAGCAGTGGAGCTGGAATTCAAACTCTGCTAGCCTGACTCCATGTTCTAAGCATCAGTCAGTGGGTCCTACCTCCAATGTCCCATCAGCCCCATCTTTGGGGGCCAGGGGTGATGTCCTTCCACAGGATCTTGACTGCTTGTTCCCCTAACTCACACCTCAGGTGAAGGAACAAACAGAAATAGAAATGAAATAAGTTGTGAAGATGGCTGATCAAAGTTGCCCACAGAATTTTTCTCCTGTGCTTCTGACCAAAGAAGTAAAAAGGGCACAACTGAATGCAATATACTTAAAAATCTGGTGCTTGAGAGAGGAGATAGAAAATTCTGGAGTGGAGCAGAGAGGCATGGCTGCCCAGCCTCCCAGTGCTACGCAGGTGTGTGAACACAGGAAAATGAATTCTCCACTAACTCATGCTGCCAGGAGGGTGAGCCAGAGGCTGAATCTCCAGATGGAGGCACATGCCAAGACACGGTGGCCCAAATCCAGGACAGCAAACCCTGGAGCCGAACTCAGTCCGCTCCAAGGCTCACCAGTGTTTTTGCAGCAGCCTGTGCCCTAGAATCCTCAAAGGTTAATTAAGGGTCAGACCTTACTGTTCGGAGTTCCTAAACCCTGAACCTCAGAGTAGGTAGGAGAATTTGAAGCACTTTCAGGTGGGCTCTCAGGTCAACAAAGTGAACTTGGCCAAGAGGACCACTAGACACGTGAGTAACCTGGGAGACGATGAGTCTCCTACCTTACCTACCTTCTTCAAACCCATCCCGGAATGAACCTGAACGGCTCATGGTTCTGCTCTTCTCATCCAGGGACATGGAGCTATTCCGGAAGCGGCTGTCAGTGTACGGATCATACTGCCCATCGGCATTGGAGAGGCTATGGGTCCTCAGCATGGTCGGGTTGGACAAGCTCATCTGGGTGACGGTGGTGGGACTCGCTGGAACAAAAGGAACAGAATCAAAGGTTGAAAATTCATGTCTCTGTTCGAATCCTAGATGGAGACAAAGAGGAGACTGCTTATTGTCAGCCACATGTGTTCTTGCCAACTTCTCTCCCTCGTCTATTTTCAAAAGGTAGTCGCATCAGCATTTGAGTTACATGCTTAGAGCTAAAAATAAGGGAGCAAAGTCGGGTCAGTTCCAAAGCAAGGCTCTGGGCCTCGGCTTTCCAACTTGGCATGTTCAGACAAGCCAGTGTCACCTTCCAGGCATGAGCTAATTACTCCCTGGGCTCATCTGGAACAATTCTCTCTAAACCCAAAAGCCCAAAATAGTCCAACCAGGCTTTTGATCAGATGGGAAGCATTTGTGCATGACAGGACTCTCTTTCCTTAAAGAATTATGACTGTAGAAGAACAATACGAACACAGGTCTCCTTGCCTCAGACGGGGAATATTTAATAATGGTATATAAAGAGCTTTAATGCAAATGGGGCATGTTTACCTTAGCTAAAACTAGCTTTCTTATTAAAATTCTGTCCATTTTAGTAATGCACAGTATTTTTCAGAGGTACCATTTAGTTCATCAAAAACAAAATGAAACCTCACTTGTTTACAAACCACACCTATCCTCAAAGACTATGACTTTATTATTCACAATACTCGAAAAGGCTGCCTCTCTGAAGAGTGAGATGAAACTGGAAAAGATTGTTCCCTTCTAACAGTCCTCCAAGGCTCAGCTCCCATCCTGCCACCTTTGTGGAAACTCCGTCAATAACTTCAGCCAGCACTGATCTTTCCTTTTTGTAACTGTGTATAATACTTGCTATCTCATTATACTCAGTTTTTACATGATTTCACATAAAGCTTTGGATTGTTCTGTTTAACCCTATTTTATGGGTCTGCATGGGTGTGTTTTTCTCTCTAAAAAAGAATCCATTGACATTATCAGCAGGGATTGTGTTACAAATTCTTTTCCTTTCCCCACTGTGCCAGCCAAAGAATTATGTCAGCAATAGACATTTCTAAGAATAGTCGGTTCAATCAAAACTTAACTTTTATTTCCAGCTTAACAAAGCAGTGAGGATGACCGACCATGGGATATGCTATAAAACTTTCAGAGGTCTTAGGAATACAATGCATTCTTCTCAAGAATGGGATGGTATGCCCTTTGCTATAACCGTATCTATATCAACCACATTAAGAAAATTATTAAAGTACCAAAAATTTTGCTATTTTCTGTATTTCTTTTGCTATCAATCTCCTGTAATCGAACTACATTGCTGAAGGCTGATCAGATACCAGGAGAGATGTGACCACATGTCTAAGATCACATGTCTATTTCAAAACACAAGATAACCTCTGCCCTATAGAGCTGATCAACACAGCTAATGACAAGTGGCTACTCACCAAGCTGGGAAAAGTTGAATCTTGTTCCAGAGGGAGAAGTTACGCTAGAGCCAGAGGAAAAAGGGGAATTGGCAGCAGTGTCCTGCAGTCCTCCTGCAGAGTGGGACCGTAACCATTCTTTTGCGTCTTCTTGTGTACGAAGCTGGGAGGTGGGAGTATACCTGAACAGATAGAAATCATGCTAGAATTAACTATAAATAGCACCTATGAAACTGAATTCCGTGGAGCTGATGATAAATATATAAAAACAAATATATATCCAAAGATGATTTTTAAAAAATGAGATCTCTACACACCCCAAAAACTTATGAAGATTCTCAAAATACTTTTTGCTACTTGGCCACGTTTGGGGAAAATTATAATTCCTTTCACTTTGGAGGGAATAAATAAAGGGGAGAAGATTGGTAAATGCTCAAAAGAGCCGTCATGGGGCGTATCTGTAACATGTTGATTCATGGCAGTGTCATGTCAAAGCCCCCACCTTGACAGGACTGAAGCAACAAAACGAGCTGCTGCTAGAGCTTTGGGGAAGTTTTAATTAGATAACTCATGGCATTTGCATTCTACAGTGCAAATAAGTAGCTATGAATCACAGCATATTAGAAGCAGACATGAAGGCCTGAGGACACTGATATTTACAGTAGTTGCTGCAATCTAGCATAATGAAGTCTCTACAAAAGGAACCCCAGGGCTGGCTGGCTAG
>NW_007732118.1:121866-131902 GCF_000696425.1 Galeopterus variegatus
AGGACACATCAACTGTCTGAAAATAGCCTGTCACATATTCCTATTTTGAATCTTTAAAAAACGAATTTTAAAAAGCCAGAGCTACATAATTTTGATAGGATAGATCTGCTACAGAAATACACACATCATTTCAAAATGTTAATAATTAGAGGTTAGCTTCCTCTTGGGGCTATAGTCGGGTATCAATGTCAAACATATTAAGAATGGCTGTCATTTAAGCATTGAGCATGGTTGCTGGCAAGTGGCCCTGATAGGCATGAAGGAAACTGTGAAGTCCAAAAGGCCTTGCCAAGTCCCCCTTGAAGGCCACCGTGCTGAAGTCCCACAGGATGCCTGTTGGGAGATTTTAATACTTTCCTTCTTAGAGTCTCAGAATTGGCTTTACTCAGAGCTCCTATTTAAAGGAAGCATCGATACCTACCTCACGTTACTGTTCAAATGCTCTCAGTCTTAAAAGCCGCAGGTTATTAACTATAGACACACATGACAGCAATGAAACATTTCATTCCAAGTTCCAGCTTTACTCAGAGCTCCTATTTAAAGGAAGCATCGATACCTACCTCACGTTACTGTTCAAATGCTCTCAGTCTTAAGAGCCGCAGGTTATTAACTATAGACACACATGACAGCAATGAAACATTTCATTCCAAGTTCCATTTTATATGAAAGCACTTAATGCTTAGTGCAGGGTGAAGGCGATGCTACAAAGAATGAGGTGTTTAGAAAGCAGGAGAGATGACAGCTGTAGTCATAAGACAGTAAGATCGTGGGTAAGGAGTTAGCAAACTGAAGTTCCTGTGTTGGCAAAGTGATGGAGACGGTGGGAGCAACGGTGACTTATAGCATCTTGTGTTACCAGGACTAGCACCAAAAATGAGGCCAAGCTACCACTTACTAGGGATGGAAGGCCATTCCTTCCTGGGAGTCTTTTCTTTATTTTTACCAAAAAATGATCTCACTGGGTATTGAATACTGGCCCAATTTTTGATTAGAATATTTATACAAGTGCAAAATTTCTGTCTTTAGCAATTTTTAATCGGCCAAAAAAGTTAAATATTTTCAAATTTGAAGGAAATAGTCCTCTCCTCCTTAGCTCTTGTCCTAGCTAACAAATTTGCATGCTATAAGTCATGTCCTTTATCGTGGAAGACAGCCGTGTGAACAGAATGGCCATGGAAGTGCTCAGCAATTAAACCCACTGGCCCCAGAAGTAGCAGTGGCTGCTCCTTGGGCTTGCCCAGGGATGTTTCTCATGAGATGGTTTTACCACATCAAGCCTGAAAAAGCACAGCCCCAGCTCAAGCAAATAAGCCAACAAATGGAGAGAGATGAGAACGGGAGGGTGCACGAGGAGCTGTCATCCTGTTGCAGTGGCCAAAGCGGGGACCCCAGTCCAGCCCACACCCCCACCAGCCATGAGAGAGTCACACAGCCAAGCTCCAAAGCCACAACAGATGGCATGGACGCGAGGAGGAAACACAGATACCTGAGTCCTTTCTTAGGCAAAGTGTTCCTATCAAGGTGCGGGTCACTGTAGGAAAGTTAAAACAAAAACAAGAACTTCAGAGAAGCACAGGGAAGGCAGGGAACATGAAGGGAGGCAGGCTCGGGGTGGGTCCTGGAGAAAGAGACTCACATCACCAGTGAGTGCTCCCTTATCCAGCTCAGCATGCAACACATCCACATCCACAGAAGGCAAAAGAAACCCAGTCCATGGTCTGAGCTGACACCAGCACATACTTTACCCCAAGTCACCAGGAGGCCTGAGTCGCTCAACCCCAATTGTTCCTCCTTTTCTGCAGGTTCAAAGCAACACTCAGGGGCTGCCCCATGTCAAAGCAGAGCCTTGCCTTCCGCCGCCCGGGGCCCATCTCTCCACTACCACCACCACTGCTCCTCAGAGAGAGGGAAGCCAGCATCCCTGCACCCCTAACTCTGGCCCATCCCCTAAATGCCACTGGTAATGACTTCAAGTGGGAGAAGGCACTTGTTGGAGGGTTTCAAGAAGCCAGCAGTCTGCATATTTGGAATTCATCTGTAACAAAGTGAATTCCACGTCCCTCTCTCAATTTCTGCAGTCCTTGTTGGGTGTAGCTAGGAGCTGAGCCCTGGGCCTGAGTCAGGGCATGTTACAACTTGCTGCTGATAAAGCCAAGGCATTTGGATTTCCAAAGAACAAGGGTTGAAAGGCTTGGTTTGTGAGCCTGAAAAAAAGCAAGGTTTTTGCTGTTGATGGGGTGAAAAGGATTTTCATTTTTTTTTTTTCTAGCATGAAACAACATCTGTTTGTTATGTTTGGCCAAGCCATCGTTCCCCGACAAACTTAAGGTCAATATCCATCTTGAGGCCCACCCACAGCTGGGGGCAAACACAAGCTTCTTCGCTTGTAAAGTCTCAACACTTCACATATTTTCATTATCATTACAGGGAATGGGCACACACAACACAACAGGCTGCAGACATAACGAGCCAAGCTGCAGCACAGGACTTTGAAAGAGAGAAGAGCCAGCTTCGTGGGGAGTGGGGGAGAGGGAGGCATAGGTGAGGCCCAGGCTGCACGGTGGGTGGTAGATCATTTCTGGACTTGGAAAAGGGGGAGGGGAAAGAGGAAAGGGTGGGAAGCTGGGAAGCAGGAACATGCCACAGGAGATGCAAGTGAGAGCTTCTACCGCCCCAGATCAAGTGTCAGGGTTTGACGTTGCCTTTCCAAGCCAGATTGAAGAGGCCAACCCAACTCCACCTCTCCCCGGGCTTTAGTGGACAGTGGAACAGACCCTCACTGGCATGTCTGGGTGTCACAGAGTACACTACAGCCACAAATACAAGCAGAAGCCTCAGGCCAACAGCCTCGCACGAAACACCTGGCTTGACAACGGAAGGGAGAGGAGGCCCACCTAGAGGCGCGGTGGGTCCCCAGCCTGTAATGTCATTACCTGTCCTGTTTCCTGGGTAGAGTACTTCTGCAGAACTTAGGGCTAGCAGCAGGGGAAGAGAGAGGGCTAGAAGTTCAGGCAGGTAGAAAACAAGAGAAGGAACATTAGCTTGAAAGGAAGGAGAGGTGTTGTTACATACAATAATTAGGACATTTTTCTCATTCCCAGTGCTGAGCCTGGCTTTCTTTCCTATGTACAGAAACTGGACACATATCTCTACGGCAGTGAAATCCAGGGCTCTGAAGACACTTTTAGTTTCTTGATTTCCCATAACTACGGCCAGCAGCTCTTCGGCAGGAGGATGTTGGCCTTGATAACCAAACAAATTTACCCAGCTACAAGAACACTCTACCACACACTCCATGGCTGCACCTGGTCATCTACTGGGCTTGCACAATTACAGTGGGAGGGGAGTGAAGCAGTCAATGAACAAACAGAATAAAATGAAAGGATTTCAAAGGCGGAATGCCATTTCAAATGGTAGCATAAATCTGCCCCCAAAAGACTTCCAGCAGCTCCTAGCACCAAGAATAACCACAGAGAAGAAGATAATAGGAAGCAGAGCCAAGCTGAATTCCATCCCACACTGGCTTCCCCATGAAAGACGGCAGCAATCAGAAAGAGAGAGATGCCACAGGCAGAGGTTGGTCAACATTTGAGATTCCTGACCTAATCTTTTACTTTTGGAAGGGTGTCTTTCTGAGAGACAGAGGCAGCTAGAGGGACAGCACCAACCTTTCTGACAGTGTGGTCTTCACACTGTTGGTTCTGACAAAGGGAGTCAGGGAGTCGTCCTTGGAGGAGGCGATCAGGCCGGTGGAGGAGTTGTGGCTCAGCCCCCCTCCACTGCCGAGGGAGATGTCAATGGACTCACAGCTGGTGTGGAGGCTGCTGACGGACTGGAAGCCCAGGCCGTCCTTGCTAACTGCCGAAGAGCTGCTGGCATTAGTGCCCCAGGTGAGGCTGTTGGAGGGGCCCGAGTGGGCTGAGCTGGGGCTGGAGGCTAGAGGAGACTGGTTGAGGTCCACATTCTTACTGTAGAGAGGACTGCTGCTCCCACTGCTCAGGACGCCACTGCCTGATGGGGAGTCTAAGTTACCTTGCTGGGTCATGGTGGCATGAGGATTGGAGATGACCACTGAATTTTTCATGTTTTCAGTTGTGGCGATGGGCACTTGCTTGGTAGGCTTCCCACCAAAGAGTCTGTGAAGAGACAAAGCATTGTGTGGATTGAACACACAGTGCCAAGGGGCACCGAGCTGTTATAGAAGGGTGGGACACAGGAGACGATGAGAATCCCTGGGGTGGTGGGCACAGTCATTCCTACTGTAATGGTTAAAGGCACTCCATGTGAAAAAGCAGGCCTGGACACTGGCGTATCACAAGATGCAACTGAGACTCTGACTCTATCTAAGCCAAAGGGTGATGGGGCATGATTTTCTACAGGTCACACTGCTCTAAGGTCTTGCTTCCCTTTCTTTCTATAAACAGACTAACTAGAAAATTGCCCTGGCTCAGGAAACATCTAGAGGGCAAAGAAAGAGCTGTCTTAATGGTCTCTGTATCCATGACCCCAGGCACAATGTAGACACTCAGTTTATGACAGCTCAACTCCAAGGGATTTGGTTTCTTTGATCTCTGAGCACATCACAAAGAACCAAGAACATGAGTCTAGATCTGGATGGGGCCTGGGAAAAGTATCATTACAGATTTATCCTCAATGGAAAGACTAGCCTGAAAGATGTGTCTTTTGTGGCCAGAGGGCTTGATTTATCTAATGACATACACAGAAATCTTGCAGGTTCACAATTTACAGATTTATCCTCAATGGAAAGACTAGCCTGAAAGATGTGCCTTTTGTGGCCAGAGGGCTTGATTTATCTAATGACATACACAGAAATCTTGCAGGTTCACAAGACACTAGACCAGATACACTGGGTATGAACTGTGTCTCTACGACAGATACACCAAAATGTCATTCCATGTCATTTCCCCCTGCTCATGATAAAAAATGTGTCATCAGACTACAGGGAATGGCACAAATGTGCCCCTCTTCCACTAGCAGAGAGCTCTCTGGTAGAACGGTGGAACTGTCTCAGAGTCAGAGGGTGGTCTACATTCCAGTAACACAAGGGCTTTAATCCACCCACTAAAACCCATGTGGAGTAAGTACCTCTGAAAAGGGACAAAACCATAACTTAAGATGACAGGCAGACTGCCTTGCACCCAGCTATCTGAAGTGGTGTCAGTCTGATCTCTTCCCTCTCCAAAGAATCCGACAAATCTTAGTTATCGTAAATACGAGCAAGTAATCAGTCAGTCAATCAATCCTTACTACAGTTTCTGGTGACAGAGGAGAAACACTTTTCACCTGGTGAAAACCAGGGAATGAAATATCCTCTTGTAGAATCTTGGCTTTAGGATGCTTACATACTTCCAGTGACAGGGACCTTACTACCTCAAAGGGTAACTGGCTTCATTGCCAAGCACTTCCAATTGTTAGAAAACCAAGATCAGATTCACCTTTTTCTGACTTTTATGCATGGCTCCTCATCTTTTTGTCTGCTAGTCCTTCAAATCATTGGAAGGGTTATCTTTCACACTTCACCTAAGATTTCTATGTACCACTGCACATAGAGAACTGAGAACACCTCAACGATTTAGGGAAAATGTAATTTACCAGGAATTGGTTGAAAAGAGCTCAATGCAGAGCCGAAGGAGCAACCTGCATGCACTTTCAAGTATTCTATTACAGTAGCCTATGGGTCTAGTAAAATGCCTTTGTAGTTACTAAAGGAAATCTATAATACCAAAGAGCAAATATTACATACAATACTTGAGGCAAGGAGCAGAGAAAATTTTCATTTACAAGGCAATCTGTTAAAACAACAAAGAGCAACCCAATAGAACCTTCCCCCTGAAAAAAAAGAACCATTACTGAAATTCTAATAATCAAGTCTAGACAAAGAACAGTGAACTGTTTCATTATACCTTTCATGTGGAATGCTTCTTCTGAAGTCTCTTCAAACATTCCAGTTCATCCCCAAATATGTACATGTGCATGTAATTTATATTTTTTCACTGCTTAATTTTCTATCCTTGGGACTTACTCTTTCTTATGACAAGGACTTTTTTTTGAAAGGTAAAATGAACTCTAAACTATATGGGTGCAGTTTGAGGATGGTCCAGGGGTTATTATGAGAAAACACGAACAGGGAAAAGTTGTATACATTTAAAAGAAACTTAAAAAACAGCAAATAATATTTTTACATTAAGAGCTTTTACCCAGTGTGGAAATGTGAGAAAATGTCTTTTTAAGATAGTAGGAAATTAATTTCTCCTTTTCAGAAATACTTCTGCTTTAAGAGGTTTTTTGTTTTTTAAAGAAAGCTATAATTTCTGTCTAACTTGGAATTAAGCACATAGAATAAAAATGAGAGGAAGGGATCTGGCTAAGATCACCACCTGCCATAATCAGGAAGCTCAGTCACAGAACTACCAAGACAAGATACAATTATCTATTTCATCTGAGCTAACCACACAAGTCTAAGGATGTATCAAGACCTCACGTCGGATGGTAGCTAACTTTCACTGAGTGCTTACTATGGCCAGACCTGGCTACAAAAAATTTTCACAAGAACCCTGAAAGTATCATTATCCCCATTTTACAGATGAGAAAACCGAGGCAAAATTGTTAACAAAGGTTACATGGCAGCTAGTTCAAATGAACCTAGGATTTAAACCCAGGATGACCGATTCCAGAAGCTTATTTTTCAACCCAACATTGGAAAACAGAAAGTCAACTACAAAATTGGCAGGATCTGACCAAACAGCTCTACCCAAGGACTGAAGTGGAGAAAAAGAGAGGCTGCTTAAACTAAGAAACAGGAAGTTATTAATCAGAGATGCCATTCCAAGTATGCCAGCTCTGCTCAGTTCCATGTATTTACTCACTTACCTGCGGAGCGTGGGAGAGGCCACATCTGGGTACTTGGCCGCTGGCTGCAGAGTGGCCTGAGCAGAGCTGGACACAGGCTGGGCTGCTGGGTTCACTTTCACTGAGTTACAGGAGGCCACGCTCTCATTGTCTGATGAGATGCCTTTCTCCTTATCTGTCTGGTTGACCAGACCCGGCAGAGAGCTGCCGAGGGCTGTTTTGGAAGGCTCCCTCAGCTTGGGCACCGGCAGGCCTGCTGACTTGCTGCTGATGTTGGAATCTATGCTGCTGGTACTGGACCTGTTCCCAGCCCCATTCCGGCTGTTGGACTTACTGGGCCTCGGCAAACTCCGGTACTGCAAGTTTGTCCGGGAGCTGAGAGACAGATACCCATCATCCTGATTCTGAGCTCCATCCATGCTCGTCTTCCGACCAGTGGACCGCCCGACAAGTGCAGACGACTTTGGGATTTTGCCCAGTGTGGCTGACCTGCTGGTGACAGTGGCCCCACTGGCTGTGATCATGGCTAGACCAGCAGCCGAGCCACTCTGCTTCTTGAACCCAAAGCTGTTGGCATTAGCAGTGGGTGTCCTGGAGCTGCTGGGGAGGGGCTTCTTGGATTCATCACCACTGCTGCGGCCTGCATCTGATGGGGAGCGCTTCACCTGGGAGGCTTTGGGAGAAAGCCTTCCTTTCTCAGATACCTTTGCATCGTCTGTTTTTCCTAAGACAGAAATCAGCAAGATTAGGCTGCAAACCAAGAACCCAGCTTATTAAACCTAGTCTGTTTAAGATGCTCCGCTCCACTGAAGAACTGGTTCATTTTTCCCACAGGGAAAGCAGTACCCTTGGGAGGCAGAGGAAGGAGCTTTTTATAAAGATAATCTAGTCTACGACTGTCACCGTGAGGCTGTTAAGAGATGTCAGTGATTTCACACATTTGCAAAGCAGTCTAAATTTAATCAGGATAAAGCAAAGACAACCAGTCACTGATATGTCTGGAGGAAAAAAGACCCTGCCTTTTACTGACCTTTCACCCTCTGTGCATTAAAAGGCCATCCCTAACGTTTCCAGGGGATACCCACACCCTTGTTTACACACATCCCCTAAATCATGGACAACATCAAGTCAACATACCAACAGCTTGTAAACACGTGCCGCAAATAGCCTGAGCTGGGTGCGTTAACGCTTACCCAGTATACAGTTAAACCAATTCAATACATCTCAGCAGTTGAACCATCTTCAGAGTTTAAGAGGCTCTCATGCTTACATATTTCCACTTAGAAAAAGGTAGGGAGGTAAACCTTTATGAAAGCAGATTGTTAGCAGAGCATAAACCCTAAGAAGAAATATATAACATCAAGTACTCGCTAAAGTTACTATGGTTTTGGCTTTCAAATTTACAACCGTGGATGCAAGACGGCGCTGGTCCCTTACTCACCAGTTCCTGGGGTCTTCAGAGTGCCTGCTGGGGCAGATGGCTTGGTCCTCGGCATGGTGATGCCCACCTGAGCTGTCATGCCTCGCCGCCAGGAGCCTGTCTGGGAGATGACGGAATTCTTCTTGCCTGACGTGCTTTTGTCGGACTCGTCAGACACATCAGAAGGATTCCGCCTCCACTTGGAACCTGGCTCCATCTTTATGCCGCTGTCTGACCCTCCGTCTGATTTCTTGACATCATCACCAGACCACAAGGAATTCCTCTCCACCTGCGAGTGTTTCTCAGCATCAGTCTGTGGACAGAGACTCCCTGAATTAGTCCTCCCCAAATCCCAGGCTAGGGAGCCCTTCACTTCAAAGACAAAATGCCAATACACTGGATGACTTAAGGGAAAAATAATCGATAATTACTTTTAAAATGTTTGGACTTTTGTACTCTGATTATCTTGTTTAGAAAGCCTGATTTTTTTTTTTTTTTTCCTGGTCTGAGGTAAGTATATAAATGTATCCTGAGAAGGGAGTGAGGGAGAGTAGAAGGGGCCAGGGGGGAAAAAAAAGAGAAAGAGCCCTAGGGAGGCGAACCAGCAGAGTAGATGGAGATGCGGTAGGAATTTAGCCACCCACCCTCTGCCCCTCGGGACAAGCCTCCTCTAACCCTGTGCTGGATGCCTAACCAGCATCCAGCCTCCCAGTCCGTTTGCCTTTGTTCCGTGTCTCCCTCTCGCTCACTGGCAGCAAGATCTTAGGATCTAGCACAGCGCCACAGTCTAACACACCGAGAGAGCGAGCAAGGGTGGCTGCTAGTTCCGCTGGCATCGGGGTGAGCCAAGAGCAGAGAGGAAACAAAATCCTCCAGAGGCTCTTCCCTCACATGCTAAACGCCAGTGGTGCCTGCTCCCACTTCAGCTTCATTTATATGCCCCTGCTCTGCTCCCCTTGTGGGATTTTGTTTAGACAAGGGATACAATTAGCCAGCTTTCTTTGGAAGAGCCCTGACCTGCTGACCACAGAACCCAGGAGGGGACAGAAGTGTGATGTTAATGATCTGCTGCAGCAAAAATGCAGAAAGCTAACGTGAATGCTTTGGAGGACTCCCTGGGGTTTGAGGCCAGTTCGAGGACACCAGGAGGGAGAAATGGCACCTTGACCAGGGAAGGAGGTTGGCAACACCTTCGGGGTGGCTGCACTAAGATACGGATGCAGAAAGCTAACGTGAATGCTTTGGAGGACTCCCTGGGGTTTGAGGCCAGTTCGAGGACACCAGGAGGGAGAAGTGGCACCTTGACCAGGGAAGGAGGTTGGCAACACCTTCGGGGTGGCTGCACTAAGATACGGAGAGGGCACCATCCACAAGGTGGGAAATTAAAATGAACACCCGGCAAGAACCTGGCCTAGTGCCTGCCATCCAAGAGGGGTACAAATGCCTGCTTCCAAAGACACAATGGCCAATAGGGACAAACGCAAAATACAGGACAAGCAGCCCGAGTTTATTTGCCTTTCCCTCCCTGCAGCCCCTTTTTCCTTTAGAATTTCACTTGTCCGTCACAGCCACCTTACGAGTGCCTTCATTTGTTTGGTCATTCCCCAAACACAGGCTGAGTTCCAGCTAGGGACGAGGCACCAGAGGTAGGAGGACAAAATATGCCGCCCAACTGTGAGAAGCTCAGCATTTAATTCTGGCAGGGGACAAAGAGCAGGCACTCAGTCAGGCTTGATGAGTAGATGA
>NW_007732118.1:132514-134689 GCF_000696425.1 Galeopterus variegatus
GGATGGGTGGCCAGATAAGGCCTTTTGAAGAAGTGCCCTAAAGAATGAGAGAAACTTTAGTAAGAGAAGAGTTTACCATAGAGCATGCCAGGAAGAGGGGATTGCATGTGCAAAGGCCCTGAGGCAGGAAAGAGCTTGGCTTTGGAAACATTCACTCTACAAATATTTATTGAATTCCACTATGTGCCAAGCAAGCTTATTTGCACTGGGAATACTACAAACAAATGCAAATCATTAACCCCATGAAGCTTACATTCAAGTACATTCTAACATATACTAACATGCTCTAAGAGGTACTGAAAATTTAGCACATGCCATATCCTGGGTTACTTCATTATCTATTCATTTAATGTTCCTATACCTATTTCACCCAGTCAAATTGGAATGGTGCTAATAAAAGTAGTAGTAACAACAACTAAAATTTATTGAGTACCTGCTATATGCCTGGCATTGAGCTAAAGTGCTTTACATGCATCATTAATTTAATCCTTATCAAAAACCTGTGAGGAAGCTATGGTTAATATTCTCAGTGTTACATGAAAAAACTGAGACAAAGGGTGGTAAAAAAATGACCCAAGATCATATGGGGAGGAAGGAGAGATGCAGGGACTCGAGGGGGTCTAACTGCAGAGCCCACATTTTAACTGTATGCCATGCTGCCTTCCTTGAGGATAAGTCAGGGATATGAGACATTTCTGTACACCTAGTAGCACCTAACATAGTAGCTACACCCAATAGATTCTCCTTCCATAGTGGAAGGGTGGACGGCTGGTTGCTCCCCAGGCCCAACCCTAGAGCAGCTCCAGCCCAGCCTCTGAATGAGGCCCACAGAACTCCAAATTCCACTGATGGCAGAGAATGTGCATGGTCCCTGGCCCAGGACCATGGCTTGACTCTTTCCATCTCAAAGGACAATCATCTAACCATCACACTCTCCAGCTTGGTCTGAAGTGGTAGCCTTCCCAGCTCTATTCTGAACAGTTAGGCATTTGCTCTGGGACACTATTGGCTTTGAGTTCACATCTCCTGAGCAAATCCTTACTGAGCTATGGACCAGCCCATGTGGTGGCAACCCTTAGGATTAAAGAAGGAGTAAGGCTCACTCTCTCTGTTTCCAGAGCTTCCAACAGCAGGGCTAGCAGGGCATCCACATGGGATATCCACAGAGTGCTACCCTCCCTTCCTCTCAATGCCTTCCCCAGCATTCCCATCTCCAGGGCACCTCCTTTCTGAAGGATTTTCTTATTGCCCCTACTTGGAAGTCTACTTAACCATTCCACATCCAAGTAGGAAGGTGGAGAAATAAGCCATACATAAGGGGACTCAGCCAGGGCCAAGCTACTGAGAGCAGGAGGGTAGAACCAAGGGGAGGCCTGGGCAGCGGGAAGCTTGGCATGACGTGGGGAGCCCAGGCTGAACACTTGAGTTCAAGCACTGGTTGCTGCCACTCGTTTGCTGTGTGACCCTGGAGGGAGTTGCTCCCTTCTCTGCGATTGGTACCTTGTGTATAAAACAGGGATGATGATAAATAAGTCTCTTAGAGAGCTGACGGTGGACCCAATGAACTAAACATGGAGGGACTCAACAAACAGAAGCTCTCTTCATCACCAACTCTCTCGCCTCTGAAAATCTCTACATGCTGATGTCCATCTTTAGTATCTATCCCATTTCTATCTGGCATTAGGGTGAACAGGGTACCTGTCTTTCCTGCTACTGGCCACAAGCCTCTAGAAGACAGATATTCCCACCTCATCCCCCCTTGCACATCTAGCTGCTGAACTGGCTAACACTTGGGCTCCACTAATAACAGAAATAATATTGGCATCAGCATAACCACCTGCCATTTATCATGCCAAGCACTGTGGCCCCCTACATACATTCTTAGCTCATCTTATCCTCTGAGGATTTATTATAATTCACTTTTTATAGACCAGGAACATACAGGTTTGAAGAGAAAAAGTAACTTGCCCAGAGTCAGAAGCAGCAGCTACCACAGGAGGGCAGATGGGATACCCCTCTGTGCCCCCAGCCAAACCCTATCCCTACATCCACACCAACATCCAGAGGACACTCAGAGAGCTCTGTGGTCATTCAAGACCACACAGGATAGGAATCCTTGACACATAATTCAAAATTTTATTTCCTTAAGTAGCAAAAAGAAAACGATTTTTTTTT
>NW_007732118.1:135014-136879 GCF_000696425.1 Galeopterus variegatus
TTTTTTTTTCCTAAGTATATTTTATTAAAAATTTCATAGGCATTGGAAATGAGAGGAAATCTTGACGTATGTTTCTTTGCACCTTAGCACCTGGAATGGTGCCTTCCACAGAACCAAGGAAAATACTGAATGGTCAAGGACTTGAATGCATAGATGCATATGTCGGGGAGAGATATGTGGGGGAGTAATGTGTATTTGTTTAAGCCCTCTGCCACCAACACACTGCCCCCAAAACAATACGCTGCAAAATATAAGAGGAATTGCTTGGAAACTACAAAGAAAATATATTAAGAACACAATTAACTTTTAGTTACTGACATGAAAGGAGGAGTGAGGCAGAGGGACAAAGTAATCCAGAGGAGGGAAGAAGGGAGACAGGGTAGACAGGAGGAGAGAAGGAGAGGGGGAAAAACCTTAGAGGAACTGTCAAGTATCAGGCACTGACAGGAACATGTTCAGATAAAGTATTTTCAAGTCACTCACACACACCCTTCAAGATAGGACTAATTACGGTTATTTTATGAATGAGGGGGCAGAGGCTCAGAGAGGCTGATTAGCTTATCCAAGGATGTCCCAGAGGGAGGGGCCCAATCCAAGACCACCTGACCTCAAAGTCCACACCTTCCCCCTGACACCACAGTCTAGTTTGGCCGCCCAGCTGAATTCACCAGCCTTTGGAAGTCAGTGGAGAGGCTCTCAGGCCTCAAGCAGAGGATCCTCTGCCCAGCACCTGAGGAGTGGTGAGCACAGAGGCCTGATGCTGGGAAGCTGGGTATGTGTGCCCTGTGGAGGGCACCCCTCAGCATCCCTGCAGAAATGGAGCCCCTCACAGACAAAGGAACCTCCACTCCCAGTGATCAATCGCTCCTCCGTTATCCACCGCCTCCTCTTTCAATCAGCTACCCAAGGCTGTTCATTAGGTTTTCCAGACAATCACCTTCCTGTTCCCTAGATGTATTTCCTTTTAGCTGTTCCTCAGAGGCTTTTCAAATAGGTAAACCTAGGCAGGCAACCTGTTCTCAACCTGCTTTCCTGATGGACACATTCAGCCACTTCCTGCTCCCAGCTCTTGCCTGGCAGACAGTGTACTGCCCACTCACCCAGGGCAAACCAGGCTGTGCCGGGAACCTGGTTGAGCCACGGCACAGAAGGAGCAGCCATGGGGAAGGGTAGCGCACATCTTCCTGGTGCTTGCTGCTGCTCAGAGAGGAGTAATGGCCCTTAGTATTCCTCAGAGTGATGTGGGGGAGGAGAATGGAAGGCTGTGAATTATGCTGATTCAAATATTTTGAGATGCTCCCTGGACAGGAACAAAAGGAATGTCACTAAAAATCTATTTAAAGAAACCACTGCAGTAGAAATCTTAGTAACTATTGGTGCAGGCCTGCATTTATTTCACTCCAAGGCCTACTACTTTCTTAGTTTTTATTTTAATATTTTAAATTCAGGTAGTTTTATAGGAAGAAACTACCCAACAAATAGTAAACCCTTTACATCCCCTGAAACAACTTCTGACCCTGATCAAAAGAAAGGTTCAAATATTCTTGAACCTTTTCTGATGTGACATTTGCAAGATGAAAGAAAAGAGCTGGCTGGTCAAAGGTGAGGGGGTGGGGTGGGGGCGGCCTTGGCATAAACCAAATTCAACTGTGCCAGATAGGAATCTTTTGTAAATCCCAGATGGTTAGTCTGTATCAGTGTGGAACATAGGCTCCAACTCCAGGAACAGAGACAGAGAGATTCTTCCAACACAGTGTTTTACTGGCTCAACCTGTATCTTAGGAGCAAGCCTGCAAGCAGCCTGCAAGCAAACAGGGGAGACCTCACTGATGCACTGATCTCTCTTTTGGCGGTAGCTCTGATAA
>NW_007732118.1:137450-144187 GCF_000696425.1 Galeopterus variegatus
GTATCAGTGTGGAACATAGGCTCCAACTCCAGGAACAGAGACAGAGAGATTCTTCCAACACGGTGTTTTACTGGCTCAACCTGTATCTTAGGAGCAAGCCTACAAGCAACCTTCAAGCAAACAGGGGAGACCTCACTGATGCACTGATCTCTCTTTTGGCGGTAGCTCTGATAACCTGCCTGCCTCCTGCATACACAGACCCAGGGGATCAATTCCTTCGTTCCCTACCTCAGTAACTAAGGACAGTCTGCTAGCTTGTTGGTTGTTACTGTGCATACAGGATGGGTCTCAGGAAAATAATTAGTGTCTACAAGGAAAACTGGTGGATATGTGTGACACTAGACAAATGGTAGGTGGAGGGGACATAGGCTGGCTGGGTGTTTCTAACTTGTCTAATCACTGATTAAACAGTGACCACTCTCTGGCAGTGGTGCTTAGGGTTTTTGTTTTTGTTTTTTAATAAACTTGTTTATTGAGGAATAACATTCATATAGTAAAGTGCACAATCTTCAGTACGCAGCTTGAATACATTTTACAAAATTAACATACTTACGTGATGACCACTCAGATTAAGATATAGGGCATTACGAGCACCCCCAAAAGCCTTGTGCCTCCTTCCAGTCACTTGGGTGTTATTTTTTTTAAAAAAAAAAAAAACCACCACAGCCCACTCTCACTCCCGAACAATAATTAGATATCCTGGCTAAAATAAGCACGCAAGAAGTAACAGGCAATCCCAGAGGTAACACCTAATATATTTCATCAGGCAGTCATCGTTTACATTTCTGTGGGACAGACTCACTCCCACACTCTGACACAGTTTTTCTTAGCCCCATTCTCAAAGAACAGATACCTCTGAAAGCAAGAGACTTCCAAAGCAACTCCTATCTGTACAGAGTAAAAATAGCTGAGAAAGGAAAAGGATATGGAAGGGAGGGAATGAAGGAAGGGGGCAGGGTTAGTTCTGCCCTCCCCAAGATCCCTCTAGGAGACTTTGTCCTCATCAGAATTTCCCTTGGGTTCACCCAAGTCAGCGACCCCCACTGGTAGGAGGAACCAATCATGAAAAAGGTTCTAGCCCACTATGCCAGTGCCACCACGGTTGACCACTCCTTGTGCTGGCCAGTCCCAACTTGGGGACAAGCCATGAGGATGGCACCTCATGTGTCCACTAGTAAAATGGGCTTACTAGAACCAACCCCTGCTGGCCACTAAGGAATGCTGTGAGGGCCAGTGAATGTGCCCCATGAGTTGCACTGGGAGTGAAATGTAAAATCTGAGAGTGTAAAGTAGGGGTTGGAGACTCGAGTGCCTGGGGGTCGGGCAGGTATGTTAAAGAGTGCATCTGGCCAGCAGCAGCTGGGGCACACTGGATCATGAGTGATAAAGGGGGTGGACGCTTGGACATCTGTTAATTGTTGCCATGTGGAGCGGTGTCTTATTTTTCAAGAGAAACCAGAATCATGTTTTCATGTAAAATAAGGTGATTTTTAAAATTTGAAATGGAATCCAGTTTGAAAGAAGAGCAATACTGTGGGCCAACTAAAACACATCGGCAGGGGGATATGACCCACAGACCAACAGTTGACAACCTCGGGTCAGGACAGCCTGGCCAGGCTCAGGCTCTCTCACTCTTTGTTCTCACCCCATCACTCTCAAGGGATCAGGCATGCGCCTGTGGACAGCAGTGGCTCACTGCAGCAAAGAGGGGACTCACGCCCTAGGCTAAGAGCCAAGTGAGCCCAATATCCTTTCATGTTTGTCTACTTTTTAAAACGGATTATGAAACTGATGTCTGGGGAGGACATGTGACTCCACCAAGACCACAACAGTGACAGTGGCGAGGCCTCCCTACTCCCAGGTCCACTGCCTGCTGCCTGGCCCCCATCCCTGTGTAGAGGCCAGAGTCGAGGAAATGAGAACACAGGAGGCAGGAGGTCGGGCCTCATCTTATCCATGTGGGGATTCTGGAAGAGCCTAGGGGGCCCGTGTTCCTTACCTGCACATCCAGGTTTTTTCGAGATGAGGCAGGTGTGTTGGCATAGGAGCTGATGGAGGAGCTGGTGTTGATGTCATCAGTGCTGAGGTTGTCTATGGTGTCACTGATGCCGCTGCTGACGGAGCTGCTGTCATCCCAGCTGCCAAGACAAACACATCCTGAGTACCAAATCTTCACACTGTCCCAGCTCAGGCTGGCAACTCAAACAAACACGCGCCATCCCCGAAAGGCCCCAGCCTGCCTCACGAAGCCCCTGACAAAGTTCTTTTGCCTCGGATGTGACTCATTTCCTGAGACCCATTTACTCTTGCTGTTTTGGTTTGGCACCTGTGTGAAGGGGCTGATACAGAGTTCCCCCCAAACTGTGCATGCTTCCATGAGCAGAGGCAGCTACAGCCACTACCCACATCCTATCTCATCTCCAACTTCACCTTGGGAACTTTATAAAGACAACTGCTCCTTCCTAGGCCTAGCAGCAGAGTAAGAGCAGTGAGTTTGGGGACCAGAGCCGAAAGTGTGCAGAGAAAGATTCAATATCAGTTCCCTCTCTGGGAGTCATAGTGGGCAGAAGAGCTGCAGTATGAATTCTCTGGACTCTACTCTGTCTGGAATGAAACGCCAAGGGAAGGAAAGTAGCAATAGTCAGCAGAAACCTGTCAACTCTATTAGTAGCTCGAACTCTAATAATATCTCAGAATACATCTATAATAGAGTTTTCTTACTTCCCAACCCTCAAACCAACTGAGATCATCCCCGAGCTGCTCAAGTTAAATCTAACGAGATTCTCAATTTTTTCCTCTTTACCATCTTCCCACCTCCCAACACCACCACCACATTTAACCAGCACTCAATCCTATCACTCTATTTGCAAAATTTACCCAAATGTGTGCAGCTCTTCATCCCTACTGCCATCCCACAGTTCAAGGTGCTGTTGACTGCCTGGGTTACTGCAAATAGGCCAGCTGGGCTCTTTTACTTCTGCTTCCTAACAATCCATTCTCCCCACAGCAGTTGGAATGAGCTTTCGGAAATGTAGTTTGAATTCTGTCACTCCACTGCTTCTCAGATACTTCAGGTCCAAAGTCCTGGCACTGGCCCTCAGGGCCCACTGCTCTGGCCTCCCTCTCCTGTCCCGTCTTGCAGCCCCTCTCCATTGCACACTGGCTCTGATCACATGGGCTTCTGTCCCTTCTAGGTCAAGACTGTCCTCATCAAGGCTTTGCATTGGTCATTCCTCTTCCTGGACACTTGTCCCTGACTCCTCCTCTTTCAGATCTCAGCTGAAGTGACACTTCCTCAGAAAGGCCACCCCACTATGAACCAAGCCTGGCACACTCTATCACACACCCTGTTACATTTTCTCATTTGTTTGCCTATGGGGAGGCAGGTATACACCAGCTGCTCAATAAATAATTGCTGACTGAAACTCACAGGAGTGGGAAGTCAAGGTCGCTAGAAAGTAAGCTTCCAACGTAAATGTGATACTGCTGTAATTGGTATAGTGGAGAAAGAAAAGTATTATTGGTTTTCTATTGTACAGGTGGAGAAACTAAGGCACAGAGAGGGGAGATGCCTTGCACGAGGTCAGATGGCTTTCCATTATGTCAATTCTCAGTACCTACCAGACATGACATGGCTCACTTCCCCAGGAGCAAGCCAAAGCTTGGGAGGCCAGACATACTGGTTCATGGTCACACAGCCAGGAGCGGCAGGTCTGACCCTGAAGTGTTGACTTAACCACACATTATTCTACCACTCAGCCATCCACAGTGTGTCTTGCTGAAAGCCCCACAAAGGGGCAGCATGAAGCCTGAGAAATGCTGGGCGGCTGAGATTTCAAACTCCACAAGCACCGCCATCCCCAACACACACCCACCCCAAAAGAAGCTCTAGATTATTTCACCAGCTTGCAAGATGCCTGCCTTTACATCCTGAGCTCTGCTGATCAGGCAGGAAGACAAAGGCTTACTGAAAACCTGTTTTCTTTCATCGCCTTCCCTTCAATACTCCTATTTGGCTTCCAAAAGCCAACCTGGGAGATTCCATGGAAATGCAAGGGAAATGTGCGAAGATAGGGAGGATAAGGCAGGAAAAGTGAGGGCTCAAAAAGGAGTTTATTGAGGACAGATTTACAAGGGTCCAGGGCGTCCTGCAGCTCCGTGGCCTTGACAAACTCCACCCATGTAATTCCACGTTTTTTGCCCAGCCCTCCATCCTGTTCCAAACGCTCCCTTTAAGGCCTTCTCCAAATACTCCAGCCCACCCAAATCATCCCCTATTCTGAATTCCTATACAGTCTCATACATTTGTATTTGCTTCCATATACTCTTACAGTTTCCTAGTTAATTCTCTATATGAAGGTCTGGCCAAACTTCCAAATATATGCAGGGGCCTGCTTAGTGATGATAATTAAGTCCTTACCATGAATCGGGCATCATGCCAGGTACTTTAAATATATTATTACATCTTTTTCCAATCCTCATGTCACACCTGCAAGGGAGGTATTATCCTGCCCATTTTACAAATGCAGAAATCATGGCTGAGAGAATAAGTACCCTGACCAATGTCATTCAGTCAAGGTTGGAACTGGGTTTAAAAGGCAAAATTGTCTAATTGCAGGATATGAGCTCCTTCTAGTCTGTATCATGCTGCCTTTCAAAACAACAACGGGCATTCGCTGACCACGTGTCACAGGCCAGGTACTCGAAGCTTGGACATACGCTCACCAACTCCCATGCTCACTCCTACGGGTGGCCATTATCTTTGTTTCATAATGAGGTGACAGGCTGTGAGAAGCATCAGGGCAATGCTGTGGCAATGTCAAGCTCATTTTGTGGGCCACAGCCCCCCATTTCCAGAGACACAGCATGTGCTTATTAAACACCACCTGGCTGAATTCACATGTGGAAGAGAGACAGGGCAAGCTTCTGATACAAACTCCCCACCAGCAGTAGATTCCAAGCCCAGTGTACTCCCCACTCAATTCTTTGACAGGTCACAGCTTCTGTGCCTGTTTCACCTAGGCTGGCAGCCATCTGAGGCTCTGTTGGAGAAAGCATGACATCACAAATAGAAAAGGATTCAAATGAGCTCTCACGATGAAAAGAAAATCCCATGAGTCTTTTCTTGCATCTGCTCTTTGGGGTTGGGAGTTTACATATCTAAAACTTCTTACAATCCCATGAAGAAGAAAAGCGACTGATGGGACAGGAGCGTGGCCGGCAGGAAGGAAGGAGGGAAGTTAGGAACAGATGCCCATGAGTCCAAGTCCCAGATTTTGTGCTTTGAAATTGTACCTGTTCTTCCCCTGTGGCCTTTCAACATCAAGATATTATTCCAGAAGGGCACGTGGTACTTGTGGCACATAGGATTCTTCCCATCACTGCCCAAGCCATGGGGGCTTACCCTGAGTTTACAGGAAGTCCTTGTAACTGAGCTGCCCCAGAAGAGGGGATGACAGTGGTCTAGTCCACAGGAGAGTGGGCATGGGGGAAATTAATGACGAGGATGAAGGGACAGTGAGACCGAGGGAAGCCCACACTGAGCAAGGGCAGCCTTTGTATTCCCCATTGCTATCCCCGCACTTAGAAAACCAGCTATATGTCCTTCACTTTTGGATCTTTGGGACAGTGGCAAGTCTATCTAGACATAAAATCACTTAGTTCCAACTTGTCCTGTCCCCCAAATTCAGGGTACAAATGGCTATGAGCCACCAAGATTGGGTCGGCAAATTCCAATGTGTATTCTAAGGATAACCAGGTCCATGAGATGCTCTGGGATAATAATGTTGCCCTAACAAGGCAATGTGGGGTACTCTTCACATTGATCATGAACATCTTCACAGCTAGGAAATCCAGTAATGATCTCTTTAACTTTGCCCAAAGTGGCATTCCTCAAACTTATATGACCACACAGGAGATCCTAAGAAGAACGAAACACAAAAAAATGAAAAACTACAAACGAAGCCTAGAGTTGCCACTGGCTCAGCTCCATTTGACATCATTTGAACTCCCGTATCCAGCCATATCTACAGCTAGAAGCACCCCTGGGAATACCCAACTGTGAGAAGTAATGAGTTCCCTTCTTTTGCTCAAAACTAGTTTGCTTGGGTTTTGTCACTTGGTATACTTGTGCTAACTAATGGGGAATTGCAATTTGTTGTAAAATGACTCCAGACATTTGGCTTAGAGTCAGACAGGAAAAATGTGGAAAGCATACAGAATTCACTCAGGCAGTAAGAACATTACTTGAATCCAATCAAGTGGTAAAATTAGGTACGACCTGGGATGAGGTACAAAAGTCCATTGACCCAAATCAGGTGATAAATGTTGAAAGCGGTTACAAAAACTGATTACGAATGACACTTGAAAGAAACCCAGAGGATTTGTGTTTACTGTGTGATGAAACAAAATTCCAGTGAAGAGGCTCAGGGACCCCAATGACACAGCAGAAGAAACTACAGTGTATTCAGCTGTGACTCTGGAACATTCTAAAATATCATTCTAGAACATGATTTGATTATTCCTGTGTCCTGGTCTTGAATCCAACTGAGAAAAACCCCATGGTGGTCCTGAGCCCACCTGAGATGATAAACTTACTACCCTTAGTTAAGAACACACAGTTTTAAAACCTGAGAAAGGTTTAAAAAGATGAAGAGAAATGATGAAGTAAACCATAATATCAGTACTAAGTTTAAGATTAAAGCTTTGTGATCACTGGGTTAATCTCTGTTTTTATA
>NW_007732119.1:0-11407 GCF_000696425.1 Galeopterus variegatus
AATGCAATCAATACTCTGGTATCACAGTGCACAGCTCACAGGATCGCGCTGTCTCCTGGCACGGCTGCTCAGACCCCAAATTTGTCATTTTTTTTAGAAGGAGCCACATAATACACAGGTCTGACATAGGCTAGGTGGTGATCGATACTTAGATAAAAAATAAATCTTGATGAGAGACAGAGTGATTGGGTGCTATTTTAGATTAATTCACCAGAGGAGCACTCTCTGATGTGTGAGCAGAACCCTGAATAAATCCATGTGGATGTCAGGGGGATGAGCATGCCATGTAGTGGGAAAGACCTGGAGACAGCAGCGTGTCAGGTACATTAGAGGAACAGTATGTGGGTAAGTAGATTTTACATACCTACATACCTATATACACACATACATACATACATATGCACACATACATACATCATATTCACTTAGCATGGTTCCTGACACACAATAGTACTCAAAAAGTGTCAACCCCGGTTCATCTTCCCCTTTACAAAATACTTAAGTGATTTTAGGAAATTTCCACAGGAAGTTGCCAATTTTGGATCATTTTTAACTTATAAAATGGTGATTTCATATGGTTCAACTCAGTAACTGAATTAGAATTCTACCTTACGGAAAGGGCAGGCCTTTACCATTCTGTTCTCCTATATTAAAACTTCTAATTGCAGGCCGGTGCGGCGGCGCTCCCGCTGAGGGTTTGGATCCCATGTGGAGACCGGTTTCTGCTCACTGGCTGAGCGCGGTGCGGGCACAACACCAAGGGTTGCGATCCCATTACCGGTTAGTAAAAAAAAAAAGACAAAAAGGAAAAACAAAAAACAAAAAACAAAAAAGACTTCTAATTGCACATTTCACATTTCACAAATTCTCCAGGAGAAAACTACCCTGGTAATAGTTTCTAAACTGCCCTCCAATTCTGTCTTTGTTGTGTGCTCCTTTTCATGGTGGCGCCACATGGAGTACAAGGGCCCAGCTTCATCCCTACACGTCACTTGGCCTTTAGAACATAGATGTACGAACTCGCAAATCAAAAGCTTCATAGGGAACTTTCCTGATCGACTACCTGAGGGGTTCAGTGGTGCTCATCCTCTTTTGGAAGGTCTGATTCTGAAAGGTTGTTTCCTCTCAGGTACTCTGGCTGCAATTTGGGGAAGCTTCTGCCAAGTAAACTGTGGTGTCAAGTCTAGGGGTGACTCAAATATCATATTGAGGCAAATATCATATCCATAAATATATACAATTATCATAGGTCAATTAGGAAGAATAAATTTAAAAGAAAATAAGAGAAAAGGAGAGTAGAATAGTGGTTACCAGAGGCAGGGACAGGGAAAAGGGAGGGAGGACTTGGAAAATGGTAGACCAGGAAAGAGTTATGAAGTCACGCAAATATCATATCCATAAATATATACAATTATCATAGGTCAATTAGGAAGAATAAATTTAATAGAAAATAAGAGAAAAGCAGAGTAGAATAGTGGTTACCAGAGGCAGGGACAGGGAAAAGGGAGGGAGGACTTGGAAAATGGTAGACCAGGAAAGAGTTATGAAGTCACGTAGATAGGAAGAATAAGCTCTGGTGCTGTAGGGTGGCAATAGCTAATAATATTGTATTGTATATTTCAAGACAGCCAGAAAAGAGGATCTTGAATGTTATAACCACAAAGAAATGACAAATGTTTAGGTGATAGATATGTTAACTGTTCTGACTGGATCATTATACCATATATGCATGCATTGAAACAACAAACTGTACCCCATTAACATGTACAATGGAAAAATAAAAATAAAAAAGAAAAGACCTAGAATGCCATGGAAAAAAATGTGAACTTTATCAGAAGAAAATAGAGTCATTGGGATGCTTTAAAGAGTGAGGTGACTTGATCAGATTTGCTTTTAAACATTTCTCACTTTGATTTCATCATGAACTAACGTTGACGAAGGGAGGCTGTAAAGGAATTAATTTTAAACTTCCCTCTGAAGAGGATATTTTTATGGTTGCTTCTAAAAGATTTTTAAAATGTATGTTTGAACCTGAGGACAACTGATTTCTGCAAAACTTGTTAATTCAAGATTTATAAGGATGAAAGATGGAGCCTTAAATCTAGAATGTCAAAAATCCACATGTAATAGGTTATCAGACAGGATGTTAGACTTGATGTCTGATACCAGATCTACATACTATCTCACCGTGTAGCACAGAACCGGCCTCTAGCACTCCCAGCTTATGTGTTCTCTACTACAAAACAATCTTTATAAAAAGAAAAAAGTCTAGGGGTAATCATGTCCACCAAGCTTTTCTTCTGCTGGAGCTGTTCTCTCCTCTGGTGCAAGGTTGGTGACATCCACAGGCTTCCCCAGTCATTAGTGCTCATGCATATGATTAACTAGCCATTCAGTTTCTTTCCATATCTCAGCTTAGAAGAAACATAGCAAAACAAAATATAACAAAGTGAAATTATTTTCCACTCTCCAAAACTTGGCAGAAATTAGGAGAGAAAGTGATTAAGGTCCATCAACAGCATGATTTCCCAGTGATGCACTTTTTTCCAGAGGCATTTCTTAACTACCTGGCTGCCTCTGTCTATCTTAGCTCTTTGCCCTGGAAACTTGGGTTTACTAATTAGCTTACATACTCAGGCTAACTCGTTAAAGCTTCTATTGGCTGCTGGCCTTGCCTCTCACTCTAAAGGGACTCCTTTAAATGGGCTCTACTTCCTTTCCACAAAAGAACATGTGAATACATTTTAAAAACAAGACCAAGTGTTTCAATGAAAAAATAATTTTTTTATTTCTCTCTCCACCATTCCAGCAACAGGAAAAACATCCTTAAGACTTCAGCAAGAAAGAGTGAAAAATTGTAAGTAAAATTCTCTTATTTGGTGTGTAGGGTCACCTAGAGTTCTGAAAAGAAATACATTATTAAGAAAGAAGACCCTGCAAACATGTTCTCAGCTTCCTAGCCTTAAACATCTGCAACCATTTTCAAAGGAAGTGGAAAGATAAGAATCACAATGGGAGAGGAGGGAAAAGCAGCTAATAGTTACCACACTACACTACATTTTCAATGTGCCACCTTACCTATATTGCCAACAATCTTGAGGGCAGGCCATATCTACATTTTACAGATAAA
This sequence comes from Galeopterus variegatus, assembly GCF_000696425.1. Classification (NCBI taxonomy): domain Eukaryota; kingdom Metazoa; phylum Chordata; class Mammalia; order Dermoptera; family Cynocephalidae; genus Galeopterus; species Galeopterus variegatus. The sequence continues at coordinate 3,131 of NW_007732119.1, forward strand.
GAAGATGAGGCTCAAAAGAGTTAATTGTTACAGGTCAAACTGGGGTAAGTAGCAGAGCCAGGATTCAAGTACAGGTCTGTGGGGCCCTGACACTCTGTTACTTTCTGGAAAGTATTAACATAATCAAAAATTCTGAAGGTAGACTCTAGAGGTTCTTTGGATTTCCTTTATTTTTCTATAAGGGGTGCACTGTGATGAGAGGAGGATTTTGCTTTTTGAGAACTTGCTTGCAAATGGCACAAGGCTCCCAAAGAGCCAGACAGAAGCAAAATTTGCCATTGCCCACCTAAGACAGAACGGCACAATGTTAAACAGCACCGATTCTAAGTCGGAGCTGAATTCCTATCCCGAGTGAGATTGGATAAATGATCCTTAGTTTCCTCTTCTGTTAAATAAGGGTAGTAATCAGTCCCTATTTAATAGAGTTTGCTGTGAGCATGAAATGAGTGTAAAATATATGGTCCCAGCACCTGACAATAGTCAGCCCATTAGTTATTAGTGTGGTCTGTGGTCACAATGCCACTGTCACCTAGTTCTGGTGATGCTTAGGGAGTGGGGGAGAGTATCGTCTCTTGCACAATTGTTGCACAATCTCTAATGTTGACACGTGTCTCCTGGTCTCCTTTCACTTCAGGTACCCAGGGTAACTCAGTGCTTTAGGAAGCAAATCTTTTAAGCAACTTTTAGCCTACTCGGCTTAACACACCTCATAGGAGGAAAATCCCCTCTCCCCCTGCCAACTCTCCAATCCATCTCCAATGCCACAAAATGTATCAGGGCATCTGTGTTTACTGTCCACTTACCTGCTTTGTAAATATTCCTTGTGATTGTGCATTAATGGGGAAAGTCCTAGACTGATGTAGTGGCATTTCTTGGTTTTCCTCTCTGGCATCCATGTCTTCTTCCTCCTTATCAAGGGCTCCTGATTTCCTTTGGGATTTCACGTAGTTTCACAGAAGCTTCCTGCATCCCAGGCTCTAGGAAAGGAGTGCATGACCCAGACTAAGCCAAACAGCACACCCCATTGCTTGCTCTCTGTGATTGGTTTGGTGGTGGTGGTGGGGGGCGGTTTATGTAACCCGATCATTCCAGTCAAGATGAATATCAGGATTTTGCCAGGGATATTGGGGTAAAGACCCACTCATTTTCCAAATTGGATGTGGATGAAAAGACATGAGGGCCTGGGAATTGTAGACAGCCATCTCACAACCACGATGGAGGCTGGTCTTAGGGCAAAATTGACTCTGGAGAAGGCAGAGTGGAGAGATGGGAGAAATTTGATTCTTGGTCCAATCTTTGGCTTGGTCAAGCCACCTTGAATCTGCTACTACCTCTTGACTTTTCTGTTATGGAAATAAAACATGAATTTTTTTTAAGCACTAATTTTTTTTAATTTATTTTTTTCATTGTACACATTTATGGGGTACAACTTGCTGTTTGAATATGTCCATCTATAATGATCTAATCAGAATAAATAGCATGTCTAGCACCTAAACATTTATCATTTGTCATTTCCTTGTGGTTATAACATTCAAGATCCTCTCTTCTGGCTATATTGAAAATGTACAATACAATATTATTAGCTATTGTCACCCTAGAGCACCAGAACTTATTCTTCCTATCCAACTGTCATTTTATGACTTTGTACTGGTCTATCAACCTTTCCCCACTCCCCTCCCTCCTCCCTTTCCCTGTCTCTGGTCATCACTATCCTACTCTCTATTTCTTCCTTTTTAATTTATTTTTTTCCTAATTGACCCATGCTAATTGTATATATTTATGGAGTACAATATAATTCAGTACATTCATACTGTGTGCAATGATCATATCAGGGTGCTTAGTATGTCCATCACCTCAAACATTTATCACTTCCTTGCGTTAGGAACATTCAACATCATCTCGACTAGCTATTCAACAGTCCTTTGTTGTTGACTGTAGTCTCCATATATTGCTATAGAACCCTAGATCCCATCTTCCTAGCTCTCTACTCTTTTGTATTCCCTGACCACCCTCTCCCCATACCCCCTCTGCTCTCCCTCCACTGGTCTCTAGTAAACACTATTCTACTCTCTACTTCTATGGGATCACCATTTGTAGCTTCCACATATGAGTGAGAAAACACATATTTTTAATGTTAAAGCCTTGCAACTGAAAAGCTCCCATCTGACATAATTGGTGGCAGGTGGCCTGTGCTGTTGGACAAGTTCTGCAAGATTTGTTACCTGTGGCACATTGCTTTTTGTCTCTAAGTCTCAGTTTCCAAATCTGTAAATTGGGAATTAAGTGAGATTACGGAGGTGGAAACACTTTTTAAACTATAAGGTAGTATAAATGTAAGGCATTATTATGATAATTAGTATTATATGTTGATGTCATAATGAATGATTCTGTGTTTCATTGATACTGAAGCCTTGGGTTGGCAGCTTGGGTTGACCCTTGGGCAGGCTCCCTGACTGTTGTATTAGTCCTTTACTGTGGCTTATAGCAGAATACATGAAACTGGGTAATTTATAAAGAAATAAAACTTATTTCTTACAGCTTTGGAAGCTGGGAAGTCCATGGTCCAGGGAATAAATCTGGTAAGGGCCTTTTTCTTGGTGGTGACTCTCCAAAGAGACACAGGGTGTCACATGGTGAGAAAGAGCTGAGTAAGAGAGAGCTAAGTTTCTCACTCACTTTCCCTATAAAGCCATCAGAACCACACCCATGACCTCCCATTAAACCATCAATGGATTAATCCATTCACAGTTTACAGGTTACAGTGTGGGGGTACAGTCATCACAATTGAATGTCCTCTTAAAGGCCCCACCTTCCAATCACCATGATAGGATTTCCCACCCTCTTCACACTGTTACAAAGGAGATCACGTTTCCAGTACCTGAACTTTTGGGGGACACATTTGACCCATAGCAACTGGCATTCGTTGTTTTCTATCCTTGCAGGTTTTGGTAGGTAATGAGGTCCTGTGGGTTTCATCAAATCATCATGCACAGGTTTACTCTTGATAATAGTAAATGTGATAATTATCAAGCTGGTGATCTCCTATTCTTTAATATTTCTTCATTTGGATTTCAAGGTTTTAAGTCAAAGTTCTCTTTATGAGAGGGTTTAAGCAGTGTAACGATAATAATGATGAGGTTACAAAGCACCCAAATAACTCATCAAGAGGAAGTCAAATGTCTTTAATCCAGAAACCAAGAACAGGGATGAGTGATTGTATTGCAGCATTGTCTAACAGAAGATTTTCTTGGTATGGGCAGGTAAAGGAAGGGAAGATTATGTTTATTAAGTAATTACCAGATGCCCAGCACTGGATCCTGTGACATCTAAATTAATCTGGTAAGGAATCTGTTACATAGTTAGAAACTCTCTCTAAACCCCAGGTAGTATTAAAAAGAGAAAGAACTGACGGAACTACGAGCCTATCTTTAATATTTCTTGTGATCCAATGAGAAGCAAAGTGGAAAGATCATCAAACTTGGACTGGAAGTCTTCGGTTCTGTTAACACAACTTCCCAGAGCCTCAAATTTTCATTTGTGAAATGGACATCATAAGACTGCTGCTGTCCGCTTTGTAAATTCTAATATGAGATTGGTATTGAATGAAGCCACACATATTAAACACAGTGACATACAACACATTTTTATAATTTACATATTATCATTCTTATTAAGGTCAGGTAGCAGTAAATTCAGTGACCTCTCAAACTAATTTTGATTTCAATCATTATGTCTGTTTCCGATTTGGAGATTTTTCATTTAAAATAATTCTGATACTGGGCACAGGTCTGGCTGCCTAATCCCTTTCAAAAATACATTACTCAAAAGTCAAATACTGGTGAAAATGGAAGCCAGCTTTTATTTAGGAATACCAGTGACCTAAGGAGAGATGTTAGGCTAATCCATCTCTCTCACCTGAAGGAGAATGCCGGCTAAAGCCATCTCCAAGCCTCAGATTTACTGAGGGTTTTTTAGAGAGAAGGCTGAAGGAATGGAACGAGGGAAATTAAAAGCAGGAGGGAGGGGTGTGTGCAAGGAGCCAGGTGCAAACTCTCACCAAGTCTCTGACTGGTTTCTTCTCCCGTCCTTGTTATCCCTGGGTCCTGCTAGAGGGGTGGAGTCAGCATAGCCTTATCGATGTCTTCTTTGGCGTCGTAGGGTCTGGATAGTACATGCAAGTCTGCAAGTTTGCAGCTTCAGGCTGGCTGGAAAACAACTTTATATTTATGTAAATAATGTCATCTTGCCCCATAACCAAGGTTCAAAACATCAAATAATCACAGGAAAGAGGGAACTCATAGAAATGCATGCCAAGAAACAAGCTGTGTCCTTTCAAAATTTGCCTACAGCCTATGCAGTTTTAGGTCCCAACATGGCTTCAGTCCTGCTCACTCCAACAATTCTTTGCTTTTTTGTTTGCAAAACATGTAGAGAAAAAATATCATCCCAGTAGGACATAAAACTATCACATGTAGGATTTTTTTTCCAGTAAAAGCTTCAGCTATCCCTACTAAGGTTGATTGACAATTTGAACACTCATGGTGTTATCCATATGTAGTAAATTATGTGAAATATTATGACATATTGTAACATGTTACATGAAATGATACATATACTTAAGGACACAAGAGATATAAATTTATCTAATTTATTTATAAACTACACCTCATACACAAGCCCCTGGGAAGTTTGAAAAGCACAACACAAGACAGTAATAGAATACGTAAAGGTAAAACTTAGATTCCATCATTGGTCAAAAAATTCCATCTGCTACACTGATTAAACGGCTACTTCTTTAGTTATGTGCTCTTATACCAGGACAGTAATTTCCAAAGAGTTGAGACTTTTCCGTATTTGTGTTCTAGATCGTTGCTTCCAAAATAATATAATGCAAGTCACATTAATAATTTTAAGTATTCCAGTAGTCACATTCAAGAAAAAGCAAAAAGAAGTGAGTGAAACTAATTTTAATGATTTTTTAAAATTTAACTCAATATATCCAAAATATTATCATGTTAGCATGTAGTCAACATAAAGATTATTGGTGAGATATTTTGCATTCTTTTTTTGGACTAAGTCTTCAAAATCTTGTGTGTATTTGCTATGGGTTAAGTGTATCCCCCAAAAGTTCATGTATCGGAAACTTGATCTCCATTGTAACAGTATTAAGAGGTTTGGAAATTCTATGATGGTAATTTAAAGGCAGGGCCTTTAAGAGGTGATTAGATTGTGAGGACTGTACCTTTGTGAATGGATTAATGCATTGATGGCTTAATGGGTGGTCATGGGCATGGCTCTGATGGCTTTATAAGGAAAGTTCTTTCTTGCTCAGCCCATTCTTACCATGTGATACTCTGCTCGCTGTAGAAGAAGACCCTCATCAGATGTGTTCCCTGGACCTTGGACCTCTCAGCACCCAAACTGTAAGAAATAAATTTTGTTTCTTTATAAATTACCCAGTTTCACGTATTCTGTTATAAGGAACTAAAACAGAATAATAAAGTGTTTATACAGTATTATTATAATACTAAACAGTATTTATATCACACCTTAATTCCAACAGTCATGTATCACACATACAATAACCAGATATGGTAAATGGTTACTATATTGGACATGACAGTTCTAGACTTCACTGAAGGGGATTTTTGGATTCAGAGAGACCCGGGTTTGAATACCTATTCCCTCCCTTATTTTCTGTGTGACTTTGAACAAGTTACTGTCCTGCAGATTTGTCATGAAACTTAGATGAGGTAAGTTATAAGAAAGCGCAATTCTTCCAGCCTCTGCCCATGGTAGGTGGACAATATGGGTTAGTTCTCTTCCCACCTTCAAAATGGAGGTGGGGTGGGGCGGGAGAAAGGCAGGGGCATTAGCAACAGGGAAACCTGGATGGATCTTCCCACTCCAGGAAGAGCTGGGCACGGCGAGGACTGGGTGGTTAGAGAGGGTGCTATTGCTGAGCCGTGTGAGCAGATGGGGGCCAGATGGGCATTTCCAGATTAGTGCTACGTGGTTACTACATAGCTTCTCAGAAAGCAGGAGCAGCTCTCTTCTCACTCCAGGAAGAGCTGGGCACGGCGAGGACTGGGTGGTTAGAGAGGGTGCTATTGCTGAGCCGCGTGAGCAGATGGGGGCCAGATGGGCATTTCCAGATTAGTGCTACATGGTTACTACATAGCTTCTCAGAAGGCAGGAGCATCTCTCTTCTCGATACTGGAATGTTAAACAATGTTGCCCTGTTCAGAGAAGAGCTACCAGTGATGATGAAATGACTCAAAATCATGCCGCCAAAAGAATGCTTCAAGGTGATTAGGTTTCCACTTAAGAAGAGAGAGACAAGAATGCAGAGAATATACCTTTATCTCCAAATAAACCAGCTCTGTCTGGCATTCAGAGGCAGAACTAATGTGGAAACTACAGGAAGAAAGAGTCCAGCTCTTTTAAACAGAGATATTTTGAAAACATGATCAGTTGTCATGTGAGGTAGTGAGTATTTTATCAGAAGATGCATTACCACCTTACCATTTGGAAAGGACACTATGAGGAAGGGTCATATGAGGCAGTACATACAAAACACCCCGATAGACTATGTATCACTACCATTATTACGAATATTAGGTAAATGCAGTGGCCACTTAACATGGGTATAACTAGACCAGATGAACTGTGAAGCCCTCTCAATCCATACAGTCTCTAAACCATTGCTCCTTTCTTGGGACTATTTCTTAATAATCTAATACTGGACTCTACACTCTTTGTCAAGGACATGACACACCAGAAATTGAGTACCCCTTCCTTGGCTTGGCTGTGAGAAGAGTAACTTCTCAAGAACCACAGTGAATTTATCTGCCTCCTCCCGGTGCACATCTGCATCCCAGCCACGTCAGCATCAACTCATCTCCTAGCTTGACGGCCCCTGGGGAGTTGGAATGCTGTCCCACATTGAGGTTTCATGTGGCACATTCAGTCTCCTTGAGATTCTCTCTCACCTTGGTTTCTGGGTGCCACTTTCTTCCAGTTTACTTTTCCTATTTTTGACCCTTTCTTCTCAGATTCCTGCTCCTCAGCTACAGGGGCTTTTGAAGGGTCTGGCCTAGGCCCCCTTCTCTCCTGTCTGTCTCCACTCTTCCACCAAGATCTTTTGGCCCCAATCCTTCTCTTGGCCCCAATCTTCACTCCCACGTCTTTTCCCTCCAGCTGAGATCTCCCCCTACCTGAGCTGCCTACCTGATGTCCTCTACCTGATGTGTCACAGGATCCCCTAACTCAACATGCTGTACCTGAACTTGCTGTTCCCCAAACCTGCTCACCTCCTCAGCCACTTGGCTGTGAGAGGCACCATCATCTGCTCAGTTGTCCCAATGATACCCTGCAGTTGTTCCTAGATTCCTTCTTCTCGCCTCCTGCAGTCGCTCCACTACCTAGAACTGTGGCTCTGGTCCTGTCTGCATTTCTGCTCCTTTGCATCTCTCATCTGGGCTACTCTTCTTGTCTTCTTAATGCAGTGGCACCCATCACTTTCCTCAGAGCCCTAAAATTTTATAGAAAGGTCTATTGTGGGGCCAAAAGGAGGCTAAGAAGGTCTAATTCCTATTCCTAGACCCCTACTTCTACCAAAGTAGCTCTGCTTTGATCTGTTTCATACCAGGAGATCCCACTTAAGATTTAACTTGAAAGAAGGATTCTGATGTGTGAAATAAAATAAGCAGGGAAAACACTCTCTTGCTGGCTTTCCATCTTTTAGGATTTTGTCCTCTTCCAAGCCACATTCCAAGCACAGCAGAGAAACTTTTCTGAAGTGAAAAGTCTAATCATGTCATATTCAAGTTTAAAACATTTCCTTGAATCCCTGTTGCCTTCAGGGTCAAGGTCAGCTTTCTGTACAGGGCTGTTGTGATCTGACCCTTGCCTGTCCCTTCACCTTTCTCTAATAGTGCCCCTTCCCTCCCATGATCAGAGTATTGGATTTTTCTGAACACTTGGACTATTGGACATTTGATCTCATAGCTTCTTCTCTTGGGAGTTCTTCCTGGTTGCCATCTGACTGGTAAATGCCAGTCTGTCTTTTAAGACTTGGTTTGGGAATCCACCTCCTCTCTGAAACTTTCTCAGTTGCACAAGTAGGAATGGCTGTTCCTGTCTTTTGTTCCCGTTCCTTGTGTACATGCACCTGTTACATGGAGTGCTCTGAGTGCTTTACTTGTCTCTCTCCCCTACTCCACCATGAGAAGGAAACATGGCTGTCTTCATTGTATTTGTGTGCACAGTGACCAG